>NW_024539874.1:0-33579 GCF_016647785.1 Suillus fuscotomentosus | reverse complement strand
CATGCGCAGCTCTTGCTTAGATGAGTACCTCATGCAGCACAAACACGAAAGATAGTGTTCGGGAATGAAAATTTCTTGAGGGGACTATCGCATTGGACGCCAGCTGTCCGTTGTACATTGATGTTGAAACATAAGGCCCGGTTCCTAAAGCGTGAAATTATATTCTATCCTACATTATCTTTGCCTATGGGAAGTCGTCTACTGTGGGACAGGAAGAGAAGCGGTAAATGTGTCCTAAATTATAACCAATAGAGTTTGAATCTGACCTCGTATGCGCTTGCCTTGTCGTACGGGACAGGTCATCCATCTAGTTTCTTCGTACGACACGCGGAAAAGAACCCAGCTAGGTACTATCGCATAGCCTCGAATGGCCTCGAACGCTGCATTCGCTCGTTCGTTATCGCGGTCTACATTTGAAATTGAGAACGCATTACGACCTGTTCGATCTCTGACTGATATGTGCATGAACAAGTTAGAGTCGGAATAGATGCATACTCGGTATCTGACGCAAAATAGCCATGAAATTCTAATAGATATTGGTAAAATTCGACTCACATCCCCAATGGTTTCACCACAAACGTTGTATGCCTCAATCCTGCGGTTCCAAGAAAAAAGCGTTGTCCACCATCCTCACAGTCGACCTATAAACGTGCGCAGGAACCTGTTCCAGTATCTGCACCGGAGTCAGCTTCCATTGCTGTCACAGTGAATCGCTTGTTGTATGGTTCCCTTCGACACCTATGTCAAACTTGAAACTCTCGTTCAACGGCTTCCTGGTTTTACACCCGAGTAAACTTTTTTGCAGCCGCGGACTCAGGGTTTCTGAATAAATTATTTTTAATAACATCTTGAAGACGCGAACTTTCACGAACACACCTTCGAAGTTGAGTTGAATGTGGGTAACTGATTTGTTCATTTTGGGCAGGTACAGAACGTAAGCCTGCTGCATCGTGCCGACCGTAACGTAACATGTATCGTGAAAGCAATTTAGGGCGTGAAAAAACGTATAGAATCACGATACAAAAACCAAACCTATGTAAGGCAGCAGTGCTCAGAAATTTATCTTTGGACTGTGGGTAACATATCAAGGGTTGTCTCAGGAAGGAATAGCATGACCTTACCTCCATCACTTGAGATGGAATCAGCAACCAGCTCATCCGACGATCAAAAGCACGGGGCAAGCACGGGGCCAACACCAGTGCCTGTAAGGGAATTAACATTGCCGTGAACCCAAACTACCATACTCGCAAGCAGAACAGAACCTGCAACTTCCACCTTGCCGCAGCCCACCATCATGAAGTTGTCGATTGGTATCAATGAACGTTAAACATACCCTGGGCCCGCGCTCAGGCTGTAATCATGGGACTACAACACTTGGCATCAAACCCGGCGAGCAGAGTGTCTGCACACCATTTCTCCAGCTTACTTATCCTTGTAATCAGGGTGGCGAAAAGCCTTGCACGGATCTGCCAGTCAACGTTTGACTCACACTGGTGCAGTCGGAACCATCGACACCACCGCCCGTGACCCTGATTTCACGGATGTCGAGAAAACTGTGTGGTACTACGCCAATGGTGAGACGTGGTCTAACAGACTCTACTAACGAGACGCTCGTCATGGGCGGCAGCGGCACATCTAGTACGTTCCGCTTCAGCAACAGTGCCGCGGAGGAGTTCCTTGTGACGATAGGACTGAAGACACGGGCATGAAGATCCACACTGAGTACTGAATGGCTGGCCTAGGAAGTTGAATTGGACTCAACTAGTTGACTCGGAGGTTCGGAGGACGAGTACAAAGAGAACTACCGTGAAATCTGGATGTTATGGAAAACAACTTCAAGGGCGTCCACATTACTATCATATTTCTTGAGTTGTCGTACCAAAGGAATTAGAGCTATGTCAAGACAAAGTCGATATGGGTGATGTGATGGCAAAACAAGGACTCTGCAATTGAGAAATACATATTATCAATAGAGAAAAGGCAAGGAACAATATTAGCTCTAATTCGGAAACCGGATTCAGCTCAGTCTCAGGTACTGAAATGAACAATATCCTCGGAGTATTCCTAGTGCCTGCTACATAAGACAAGACATGACAAAGATATAAAACACAGCAATATTTAATATCAACGAGACATAAATTGTCTTCATGCAAGTCCATATCGTACCATGTCATACTGGGCTTCAAGAAACCATTACTCCCCTGCAAACAAGCGCACGAGCATGTACGTCGTCGAGCCGATGAAACGAACGACTAAAGAAAAAAAGTTATCAGCACTAGTGATGGTGTAGCGTCAGAAGCTTCCCCTTACATGCGAGTCCAGCAACTGAGAAGAGGATGAACGTCATGTACCCGGTCACACCCGCACTTCCACTGCCACTCGTAGTGCTGCCATTTAAAGTGTTAGCGATCAGTAACACCTGCAACCTTTCAAAGTGCTCACATTATAGCAGCAGCCAGAAGAGCCTGTAAACCCACGACGTCAATAAATGTGTCTCTAATACGAACCTATTTAGTTACTCACGTTGCTCAAAGTCCAAACCAGCAATACGTTCGTTCGGAACGTCTTATAATAATCTTCTTGCTGCGTTGCCGGATCAGGCTTGGAATCCTCCTTGGGTGGTTTCGAGGACAGAACATGTATAGCATCTTCATATGCTGCATTGATGTCAGTCTCAGCCGTGGGTACCACTACCTCGACCTCATTCTTGTTGTCCCCCTTGCCCGCGCTGACGACACCGAGATCAGTGGAAACCTTGTTGTCACCCTTCGTTCCCCATGAGACATCATGGACGTTGGCAAACTGAGACTTTGTGAACGACTGGGAGCTATGCTGAAGAAGAGGGACGTACTGCGTAGACGTTCAAGACCGCAATATACGACGGCGCCATGAGGAGATATTGGATGAAGGACGTAATCATATGCCATGGCTCAAACTTTGACAATCATCGATAAATAACAAGCAAGATACAGAGCAAATAATGACTCACGAAGATCAACGAGGCCATGAAATACAGCCCCAGCGTCGCCGCCAATGAGACCACGACATCTCTAAAGATTGAATTCGACAATAGATCGCTAGCCTGTATCGCTCGTCCTTCACTTTGCGCGACGCCTTCGATGGCCTTGTAAGCGAGCAATAACGCCGAGACAGTCATATCAATCGTGATTATGGCAAATCCGATGAAAGCGAGGGTGTAGCCCCATTTTGAACCTTGCGGCCGATTGCCGAGCGAGAGGAGGAAGCACATGATGAGCAACCCAATATAGAAGTAGTTGAGAATGATGTTAAGGATGCGGATTTGAGGAACGTAGGACTCGAGCGCTTGGGTGAGAATGATGAAGGCGATATAATAGTTACCCTAATGCGCATGAAGGTCATGACGGTGACGTAGAGAATGGTACAGAAGGAAACTTACAAGGGAAAACCAGGCAAATATGAGGTTGTACAGTTGATAAAACATCTCTATGTGAATCCAGAACTTGCGCATGAATGAATGCGAGGAGCGATACAGGTAGTGGAAATGAACGGTAGAGTGTATGGCAGCAAAGAAAGAGCCATTGAGCCAGCGACGTCTTTGAGAAATCAACTCGGGGACCTGTTAGAAAGGGTCAGCGTGCTCTACACTATGACTCGAACGTTTGGATTGACCTGGTCGGGAACATCAGTAACGGCGTATGCAGACTTGACATAGTGCAGAATCCACGATCCCCCACGCTTTGAGACAAGCTCCCAGCATAATATCTGAACAAGTATCAGTCGAGACATCATCTTATTCCACTTAGCACCCACCCGATCCTCGGCAAGATACATGTTCGCTGTGAAGATATCGGCACCTGCACCATGCATCTTCTCGCCCAAAAAGTACTTCTGCAACGGGCCCTCCCCCATCTGGTCATTCTGCAGGGCAATATACCTGTATGCACTAAACGCGCCAGGCAGCACGGTGATGTACCCAAACACACTTTCTAACGGCTTATCCAAAATATTCGACATTTTATATTCGAAATTCTGCGCTGCAACGAGTGGGTTGAGAAGATACTGTCCGTACTTGCCCTTCAGAGCGACGATTTCGCCGCATGCACCGCCGACATTCGAATTAATATCGAAGGCTTTCCACAGGTGGTAGATTGAAGTGGGGCCAGGCATGGTACCAACGTCAAGGAGAACGCACACATTGGGATCCAATATTGGACCAAAGGCGTTGAAGAACCAGCGATGAGAGTTGATCTTCTTTTGGTTCTTCTCCTTAAGGCAGAAGATGATCTGTACGGGGACAACACCTTTCTCGGCGCCTTCGATTTTCATCGAAGGAGAGACCGATACTGTAGTCACGTTAAGATTAGATACAGACAAATGACAGTGAGACAAACTTTGCGTGGTATACTCGTATATGTGTGCTGCGACAGGTTTTCCATTGACGATATTCTTTTCTATCATCAATTTGATGACCATTTGCTAAAAATGGAACTTACCGTTGCAATGCCGTCTTGATATGCACCCATGGCAGCAATGACACTCAGCGTCCGGAAATTGATCTTCGATCGCCCATCACTGACAATACAGACCACAACCTTTTTCCAACCCTCTTTCCCCCACGTTTTGCTCCTATCTCGTTTGCACAAATGAGCGATATTTTTAATGACACCATGCATTGAACGACAGAATAGCTCCTCATCTTCATTGTACATTGTCATGACGATGAAAAGCTCCGTCTTCCGTGGAGGATCGTAGTACCCTTGGCGGAGGGTGAACCCAGAGTTCTTAAAGTCATTTGGGTCGCATGTGGCTGCAGAGTACCGCATGTGGGTAAACTCGCGTTCATTGCGAATCGCGCACATATCCAGCAGTTTTGTTGGCACTGCGGAGTCGAGCACGAAGTTACCGTGGAAGAGTCTGTGCACCATGAGGGAGAGAAAATAAGATTCAACAAGGAACACTCACTCTACCTTCTTGGTAGTCTTGTACCGTCGGGGCACGCGCTGTGGTATGTGTCCGTAGCGAATGTTAGTTTCTGAGCGATCATCAGAAATGGCCTCCTGGTAGCCTCCAGGCATTTGTGCTGCTGTATAGGGACCATTGCGTTGCAGCAGTGGCATGTCGCCCAGGTCATTGTCCTCACGCTCTACCATCTCATAATCCATACCAAATTGCGACTGCGGACGTGGAGCGGGCGGTGCGTTGTCGAATGGGCTATAGTGGGCATGTGGTGTAAGGTAGTCTGTTGGTGGCTGCGGCGGATGTTGTTGTTGTTGCTGATACAAATCTTGTGATTGAGAAGGAGGAAATGGGGTCAATTGAACTTGCGGGGTAAGAAATGGGTCCGAGAGGTGATATTGCTGGTTCGGATCGTAGGGTCGGTGTTCAAATTGGGGATTGTAGCGATTTGGGTCATACGGGTCATATAGTTGTTCTTCATAAGGATTAGGTGTCTGAGACGGGTGAGCGCTGTACCCGTCATTGTAGTGTCCTCGCTGTGCCTCGTCAGCCTGTTTATCATCGTGATAGGATTTTGTTAGACGCCTTGAACGATGACAATGGCAATAAACAAACCCACCTCGTTGTACCGTGACATCGCGTGTGGGCAAGTTGTCTCCTATATGAGCAAGCAAATGAAAGAACGTGAAGAAGGTCAGTAAGTAGTCTAGACTATAAGCGCTAGCTCTAAGTACTGTGCAAGGCTGTCAGAAGTTGTGGCAGTGCTTTCAATTCACAGGCCCAGCCAAGCGCAGTGACTTGCGCAATGCGCAGCTTTCCAAGTCAGCTTTCGGGCTCCTAACTATTCTCTAGCAACAGAACTCTCATCCGAAGTTCTTTCAAAGAAAAACTAGTACAAAGGGAGAGAACCCCCAAAATAACTTACTACTAGTTCATCGGTCGGTGTCTTTTCTATGTAAATTTCACTTATATCTCAAAGTCGAAGAGATACTGTACTAAAGCTGCAACCGACTTGCAAGGTGATGTATTGCAGGGACCATCACAAGTGTGGCACTCCTCGATCGACTTCTAGTTCAAGATTTCATTGCTTCTAGATGTGCATTCAAGAATTCCGTACGACATCGTTAAATTAAAATTCGATTTACTTCCATCACAGCGGAAACTCGTTGCTAGCTACTCTTTCAAGCCCACTCTCATATGCAAATAGCTGGATTAGTCGCCCGTCGCTGTTACAGACGATTTCACTTCTTAGGGATTGGCACCCTTGTATATCCTTCAACGTTCAAGGTTTCTCTAGATGAAACGGCACCGTTCTCAGCGTGCAGGATTGCAGGGATAACTCAGATGCATGAGCTCGTATAGATAAACTTTTTAAGAGATGGCAAACCATAGGAGATTTCTTGGCTCAAACTTCCAAAATGCGAAGGATCAAGGAGATAGTCATAAACGACAAATTCACGACGTTCCTTCCGCCCTTGGCAGGTGCTTTTCTGTCATGCTGATCGTGAGGTGGCGGATCCTTATTATTTGTCTTCCAGATTGACTTACTACGTTAAAAAGGTTGAAGCACAGGTTGACAGCACGAGACAATCGGGCATGCTCGGTCGGGGACCCATTGATCGAATGATTCTTCGTCATCGTGTCTTGTGATGGTTCAGTAGACTAGTAAGCGTCACAGTCGCATGCGGCAATCAAGGAGAAGTGCCCGTTAGTTCCTGGTGCTAGCACTGGAGTCTGACAGCGCTACAGCGGTACCTGCATAGTAAGACACAGATGATAGTGAGTCGCCAGTGAGTCCACAATAACTTAGTAAAGCATTCATACATCACCCGACTTCTCCCAAACCTCTGTTATGCCTCCTCCCGTCTCACTCAATCCCCCAATGATGATCAAGTCCTTCGTAGCAATGATCGCATTAACCTTGTTCACATCGGTCGTTGCCTTCGTCCACTTTGGAGATATGTCCAACTTTCCATCGGCAGTTGGGCCGCCAATTTCGTGGAGGGTGACTTTTCCCATCAATGTGGATGTGAAAAGTGTGCGAGGCCCGAAAAATGTCCTGCTGGTGTCTCAGTTCGGATATCGCAGTATAGCAATAATAAACACATACAGAGCAGTGATAGGGCCATGCCCGACATCCGCCGTGAAGGCTCCATCTTGCTTCAATCCTTCCCACTTCCGCCGTTTCTTTTTGACAGATGCACCAGATGAGACTCCTATCATTTTCTCTCCGCCGGTGCCAATCCATACCCGTCCGTCGGCGGTTCCCGCAGCCAAGATGCCAGATGGTGACATGGCAGACGACAATATGAATGGCGGGGACATTGAGACACCTGAAGACTCGGACAGAGGAGACGTCCCTGACATGCGAAATATTGAAAAATGAGTGACAGCCAAATCGACCAAAAAGTCAGACTACCTAAATCGAATCGCGACAATATGGTCTTTTGGTGAAAGTCGTGATGCAGCAGCCTAGAGTCGTATCCACCGCTAACAAGTTCACTCGGACGATCGGGAATGAACTTCACTGTCCCACAGATCTGCGTTACTATGAGCGAGGTATGCACCTGAAACACGAAAGATACAAACATTGTCATGACTTGTTTTCATGCGTGTTACTTGTTTCGTAGAAAGATCAACGACGCCGACTGCACCAGAGTCCAGACAAAATGCCAGTTGACTGTTTTTTTGGTTGAGCGAGAGCTGGCTGGTCATGATCAGTCGGAAATATGAAGAATGGTGATGCGCCCTCTACCTCGTTCAGCACGTCGTCATTTTCGGCACCAAGTTCCAACGTCAAGGTCGCGTCAGCCTTCGCAAGAATCATCTTTTCCGTGTCCACAGTAAAACGTAGAGCCTGTATAAGTTGAAAACAGTCTTGTCAGACACATGCAGTATTTCGATTCTCGACTTGTCAGGACATACATGACGATTGGATGCGACCCAGATATCCCCGAGGCCACTTGCACTGTAATATGCCATGCATACCACAGACGATACTTCTCCCAACCCTCTGATAGCCTTCACAACTTTCAAAGTCTCTTGATTATATACGCGAACGGATCCGTCATCTGTAATATGTACAGAATAAATCTACATGATCCATCAGCATGGGATTTGATGGAAGCCCGTACCTGAGCCTGCAAAGAAATGACCCGATGATCCTTCGGCCAGACATGAGATCGGTGCGGGTGTTTTCAGTGTTTGTCGGTAAGTGTATGGTGTCTCCTTCATGATGAGCGCGAGCTTCAACAAAGTTCAAGTTCAAACCGTCCGTATTGGGTGAAAAGTCTCGTTCCACGCATGATGGCAACAGCGGCCCGCTTGTCCCTCACTTCGTCCAGCAACTTCAGAGCAATAGAATCTATAACAGCATGTATAGCAGATCATCTGACTAGATAATATTTCTTTGAAATCTACTTCGCAACAACATATAACTTCGATCAAAAGTGGTAATAAATAAAAGCAAATTTCCCTGCTCTTTGGAGGGCACCAGACAACTGTTAACCCCACTGAGTATCACACACCACTACCAGTCGATATTTCCACGCGCTCCTGGAAAGCGATTGAGGTCATACTAGTTGCTGCATCGGAATTAGCAACAAGCTTGGCGTGGTATTCTCGAATACCAAGGATCAGGCGTGGTCCCAACACAAATAGCTGCACGATGTCAAAAATCTGAACAAACCCGGAAATAATCTGATTGTCCAGGGGAATGCTCTATAGAAACGATAAATTGTGGTAGCGTGCATAGGCAAGTGTAAGATTGACATACCGCTGAGAATGTTGGAGAGAACACAAGAATGAGATGAAAGCAAGAAACAGCAACGAAGCTAGCACGTCCGACCCATCAGTGGCAAAAAGAGACAATAATCACGATATGAGTGTACCTCGCAAAGTAAAGCGCGTGAGTTTTCATCAACACCATGAAACAGTCCTCGATAATTCCTCCTGCCGAATGTTGTCGCAGTTCACGAATGTGTTTGGCCGCAATCCAGACTGCGAGACATAATGCGATGACCTCCCATGCGGTACCGAGTATCCAAGTAATGGAAGCCAGAAGTGCCATATTATCCGTATCATCGAACTGACACTGATGAGTGCCGGAGAGAATGAGTTCCTCTGGTATTCATCGTTGAGCCCCATGCACATTTTTTTCTCATCCACAATTGAACGTACCCCCTGAAGTATGCGTCGTTGTCATTATGGTGGACACTGCATTGAAAGTGTTGATGGCCAGGAAGGTGACAATGAGAAATATCAGGATCTTTCTGAATCCTTGATACATGGCATGCAACCGCGTGATGATGATAACTCGTGGCATGTTTCAGTCAAATCAATATCGCTGAGGTTTCACAAGTGCAAAGCTCACCCCACAGCATCGCAAATACCACGACACCAGTCCAATCCAATACGACGTAGATAATCCAGCCTAACGAATCCAGTCAGGGATCAGCCTCGGGTAGCACACACTCCGAACAGACTCACATCTGTTGCAGTATAGCGTGACGGTAATTAGTGAGCAAAGAAGTTAGTAAAGAACCACACCCACTGCTATAGGACACCAAGGTCAATTGTAGGGGGATAGTACCAGGCATATGTGCAGAAGACTCACTGTGTCTGTCAGCGAGATGGTCGGAACACTGGCTGAATGCCGTTGGTCAGAAGAAGCGAAGACAGTGAATGTACTAAGGAGACATACTTAGCATGTTCAGCCTGATCATGAGAGATAGACGATTAGCTCAACACCGGTTGTGTAGCCTTCCGAACATACACAGCGTATAAGATTCCGAGGTAACGCGCCTAGGATACTTTCAAGTCAGCACAACATGGCAACCGCGACCAACAAGCTACATACACCAAGATACAGAGCTGTCATTAGGGACCATCGTTGTCTCTGGAATCGAGTGTATTTTCATGTGTGTTCCTCTTACACCAGACACTACTCACCCAGATCAATTCCACCTATAAAGCCATTCTCAGCGAGATGGCTGCTCCGGTCATACCATCGACATACCTCTTGTCCAAATGTGAGTACTGAAAATAATCGTAAGACGTCAGCAGTCTTTTAATGTTATCATGCTCACACCAATCATGCATCGCTGCAACAAAGGCGGCGACTGCGAAGCCACAGCCAAGGTTATATTGTGTCAACTTCAACATCCGACTGCTCTCCACGAACCTGCAAAATAGCTGTCCAAACGATTTGTATTGATGGCCGACCACCAAGCGGGATCATTGGAGACTACGGTCATATTGGTAGAGAATGGGTGTGGGTGAGAGGCGAACTTGGTGGACGTAAGACGATGGAATTCATGCTAGTTATACCACCATCCGGTACGTAGATCAGCGAAACGAGATCGAAAGATGATGATCGTTCCTGCTTTGATTGGTCGAAGTGGATATTTTTGCATAAGGGAAGATAAATCAATCCAGGGGATCATAGTAGATGTTAGTCGTAAAACATTTGTAGGAGCGAAACACTTGAACTCCGCAAAAGGTCAAACAACATCAAGAACTGTTCATGGTCTTGTCGCCTTGTTTCCGATGCTATTCTCGGAATGATTTTGCTACACGTGCATCAATTCATTAATGCAACCAAGTATTACTTCATCTGTTTGATACATACTGATCACGGTGCGACCATCAGAAAGCCTGTCATCTCATCTTTCTTCGCCTCTCTAGCACAGGCCTGGGAAGCATAACAGCTCATCCAAGGTCACTCAACAAATGCACATTGCGTCGGCATGACGCCAGACCAAAAAAAGTCGGCCGTCAAAAATTAATACATTGCAAACTAATCCGCATCTTACCCTAGCTGCCGATACCGCCCTGCGAGCACATTTCGCTATCTCATCTTGTCCTTAGGTCATCTGTTGCTTCATGCGCACCCCCTCGCTATCTGCCTGGAAAATCGAGTTACTGCCATCATCTGGATGCAAGAAATGGTGAGCTCGAAATGTTTAGTTTGTATCGTGGAGTTGGTGCGGTGGTAAGAGGTTTCACCAGAGACGTGAGATTCCGTGATTGATGTATGAAGATACAACAACACCCCTATATCAAGAGAGCGTTGAGAGAGGAGATAAGAGAAATGATGCCCATATGCACAATGGCTGAAGGCGATAATATTCCGTTGGCACACCATCAGAAAGTTGAAGATTTGAAGAAGTTGAGGGAATAACTCACCGGGTCATACAGCTTCCACTGCACACCATCAACGCTAATTCAAATGAAAACCGATCCAAACCGTACCACACTGAATCCATCATGCAGTTGATGCTCTTCTGTTGACTCACACATTCGTAGGGTAGCCTGAGTGGGAATGTGTATTAGAACGCCGTCTATATTTCGCATGAACCAGGTACTATAACGACGCCCGAGACTGCACCGACACCTCAGAACTTCGACTGACGATCAAGATTCGAGATTCGAGGTTTCATGTGGTCTTAGCTTGCATGCTAACCGATTATACAAAGCAGGTTCTATATGGGTTTGTTTGGTGAAAAATAATTAAAAAAAGAAGGGATACTCACTGTGGATGTAGACTTGCTGTGAACAAGCTGTATGATTTCATCAGGTGGCCTTTCTTAGACCTTGAAAAAGTGGGATGCCATGCATCCATGGTTAAGCACCAGTGAAAATTGACAAGAATGAGGTGGGTAAGGACTTGCAAGTAGTACGTACTTCAATTTGGAGGACATCCAGGAAACGGCCAGTCTGGGGCCAGTCTGGGGCAAAAGTCTGGGGCGGAGTCTGGGGCCAAAGTCTGGGGCTGCGGCTGACAGCGGCTGACACGGGCGGAGCTTGATTCGGAGTTCTAATCATATCTGGTCACGTTTGCAATACCATTGTGACCCGCCCTTTGTGACCTCTTGCAGGCCGCACCGTGCGCTCAGTGACATCAGTGCCCATCATGGATGTCGGGCACCTGTTCAATGCAATAAAAAAGCAACCCAGTCTCGCTTGCATTACTTATGTCGACCTTGCCAGTTTCATCCGACGTGCTAGCCTCCTCAAGAATGATATCCTTCAACCCTAACCTCAGCGCATCTCTGTCTCCCATGCACCCGATGTGCTTCCAGACAGTGTTACGATGTTTCTTGCTACGTCACTCGACATGTCATCCGATACAGTCGATAATCTATGGTACATTGTGAAGGATCTCGTCTGGGAACTACCAATGAGTGCTGAGACAAGCGCTGAGGATGAAGTTGCGTTCAAGCTCCATGGTCATAAACTAGGACTTGGTACTGTGCCCACACATCGCATCATGATTGTCATACTAATGTAACTGATAGTGGAACACACGCTATATCCGCCAGTCAAGACTTGCACGAATCCCGACTGCACCGCATGGCAGCATGACACACTGCTGAAGAAAGAGGAACAGCGCCGGGTCGTCGTATTTACTCATAGCGAGGGTGCAAGGCCTGGCTGGACCGTGCATGTGAAGTGTCGAGGTATGTTCGTTGCGCTTATGCTCGTATGATAGCTTCACTGACCCTTGATGTCCATGGAGAATGCAACACGAACTACCACTTCAACTACAGCGTCAAGGACCAACTCCGAACCTACTACAACGGTATCCCGCAATACATTCAAGTCTCGGATCACCAATTTGTTGAGCTCAACCTTGCCATGCATTGGATGGACCTCATGCAGATCGCGTAAGTGTCTATTGTTTTCGCCTCTCGTGCAATTATTTACTGATATTATGTTACAGTGTTTCAGCGACGAACTGTGGTCATTTGTATGGTATTGCCCAGACACGTCGCACTCACGATGATGCCGACCACTGGCAATTTGGGAGCGTGATCACGATGGAGCAAGTCTGGGACTGCTTTGTAATACGCGCCCTACTCAACAACCATCAACTACGAGGAGAATGCCTGGTAGTGCCGCATGACGGCAACCAGAAAAATCGCCTTACGGAGGCCATGTATGCGCGCAACGCTCGTATCGTCCTCCAGGGTCAGGAGGAGCTCCCTCACACTTGCTTCGGATGCATGCGGATATTGGAGATGCCAGATGGAATGCTTTGCCACACAGAAGTCATCGTGACTGATGGTGTGACAGTCGGACGGCCATGTTGTGCTGTCGCACGGTGTAAAAATGCTCTCGAGAGCAACCGTCATCGTTTCTGCACAGCAGAACATCGCCACCTCGAGTCGGTCTGTGCCGTGGACGGCTGTAGTCAGCCAGTGATGCTGGTTGGTGCTGATGGGAAGACGCACAAATCTTGTGATGATCCGGTTCATCTTCGAATGGAGGCCGCCAATGTTGAATCCTCGCGTAGCGGCAAGAGCAGGACACAGCGCCAGAGACTTGCAAAGTTGAATGATTCTGTCGCTATGCATAATGTTTCACCCCCGATCATGACTTATGCAGAAGAAGATGTCCCCCTTCAAGATGTCGAAGAATGGTATGAGTACGACAAGGCGTCTGGTACTGTGCGTTTCCGTCAGGCGCCTACAACTACATCTACTGGAGTCTCGGACGTCAATGGGTGCAGTGCTAAGGATATCCCGTCCAAGATCAAGGCTACATTCTGGCGTCAGCGTACTAACAATGAACAGCTCATTGTTCGTCCCTGTGGCATTATCTCTGGTCGTGGTACAATGTACCACCATGATGCTGTCTCGAATGTGCTGGTAAGTTTTTTTTTCTGTTGGAAGGACTATGCTAACTTATTTCCTCAAGATTATGGTCGAGAAAATGTTCTCCCTCCCACGCGCACGTAAGCCGCAGCACTTAATCTATGACTCCAATTGCAACGCGTTGCGGGAGGTCGAGAGTCGCAAGATCATGTTCTTCGAGGGAATGGGAATGTGTGTGGACGCCTTCCATCACAAGACAAAGCACAAGGCCAGTGATGTGTTCTGCCGCGAGTGCTGTGACATGAAGGCCTACCCTGAACTTCTCGACGACGATGGGAAGTATTATTTCAACTCATCAATTGCGGAGCAAACAAATGTTTGGTTTGGCAGTTTTCATAATATTTGTCAAGAGATGACACCAGTTAAGTATGACTTTTTTCTCGATGAAATGATCCTCCGTCGAAACCGTATGACTGTTGCTACCCTTCGCATACAAGGCAAACTTCCTCACCATCCACCTGTTTAGTTAGCTCCCAATATATGATGTTTTTGTTAGTACCAATGCTGGAAACTTTGAGTTCGAGAACATGATGGTCAAGGTAGGTTTTCATACGAATCACATTCATAATAGCTACTTTGCGTTAACAAAGAAAATGTAGCTAGCTACATCTATCCTATACTGTAGGGTGATGATGTTTGGATAGTTTAGTGGGCACTTCACCCACTGAACTATCCGAACATCATCGGCATTCAAGAGCTAGCTACACCTATACTGTAGGGTATTAAAGATGTTTTCTTTGTTGACCGAAGAAAACATCTTTAATACCCTGCGGTATAGGTGTAGCAGGTCTTCAAGCGCCTTCAAAACCACACTGATCCAAAGTTGTTTACGACCCCTTTTTGGAGTAAACAACTTTGGATCAGTGTGGTTTTGACACCTATACTGTAGGGTATTAAAGATGTTTTCTTTGTTGACCGAAGAAAACATCTTTAATACCCTACAGTATAGGTGTGGCTAGCTCTTGAATGCTGATGATGTTCGGATAGTTCAGTGGGTGAAGTGCCCACTAAACTATCCAAACATCATCGGCATTCAAGTTAGATAGAAGATGATGTTCAGATAGTTTAGTGGGCGAAGGATTGGATCAGTGTGGTTTTGAAGGCGCACTGATCCAATCCTTTGCCCACTAAACTATCCGAACATCATCGGCATTCAAGTTGGATAGAGGAGAAAACTAAGCTTTCTTGAAGTAGTTCTGCACTCACATTGAGAGAAGCTGTTATGGATGTGATTCATATGAATACCTACCTTGACCGTCGTGTTCTCGAACTCACCGGTGGACGAGCGTGATAGAAACACCCTTGAAGAAATTCTTTAATTGCCTGAACTGCGAGGAATCTGTGATGGCCAGTGGGATATAGACAAAGCAATGAATAGTAAGTGCTACATAAAACAAGTGTATAGAACAAATGTAGATGTTACATTAGACATGTATAGAACAAACCAAGGGACAATACTTTGACACTACTTCCGCCAGCTATGCTTCTTGCTCTCCAGACCCAAGGCAATGCGGCGCGCGGCAAGACAGTTCGACCAAAGGCCATCTTGAGTGCGCCCACTTTGCTTGTGTGCCTCGAGGATGCTCAGTGGCGTCTCGCGCCACGCCTTGCAATTTTCATGATATGTGGCCTTAACAAACGGAGTGTCGCCAAAGATGAGACGAAAAAGCGGCTCCTGGCCATAGTGACGAAACTTCGGGATGTCCATCTGCTGGAAGCTGACGACCATATCAACCATGTACATTCCATGTGGCCAGACTCGTCGTGGCTTGCCACGATCGTATGCTGGGACATGTACAGGAATGACGATTGGGACATGAGGTGGCGCTGGTCGGCGAATGTCCTCGACTGCAACTGATGCAGACGTCGAAGGCACAGACTCAACGGATGAGGAGAATGACGATGTCGCGAGCAGTGGCATTGGTGACATTGAAGTAGCACGACGGGAATCGAAGTCATCCTCTGGTGGTTGACTGGGGAATAGTGGTAGTGTCGGCGACATCGAGTGGGTATCAAAGCCATCTCGTGCCAGTCGCACTCGTGTAGCGGTGTGCATGTCTTGCTCTTGGCCGGGGCTTTGAGCCCAGCGGCGCTTTCCCAAGGACACCTTGGGTGTAAGTTGCGTCTCGTTGTCCAGGATCTTGACGTCCGACGATGAAGCAGCGATGGATGCCTGTCGTCGCTTTGTCTTCTTGAGCTCAGGTGTAAGTGGCGTGTCGTCATCAAGAATCTCGATGTCCGATGATGAAGCCGGGGTGGATGTCTGTCGTTGCATCATCTTCCGGCGTATGCTATCACGCTCACCTTTCATATTGAAGCGCATGTGCGAAGGGCGAGTCAACAGTTTGGAGGACTTAAATAAATCATCAAAGCCGCTGCACTCAGTGACACCATGACGTCGTATGAAGACGTGGCAGCCCGAGTCAAGAGTGAAGGGGTGAGCGAGCGTTGACGGAATCCAACACATGAAGCTTTCCTCAAAGACATCGATTTTTTCAATATTGCTGCCAAGGGAGTTGACAAGCGCAGGATTGTCTGAGAGCTGATATTGTGGGAAGTATGGGCAGTGAACAGCCCACTGCATCGATACTGGCGTGTTGTCCTACACATCAGCAGTAAGTATTGTGGCGAGAGGGAAACCAAGCAGCAACTCACAGCATCAAACCAGTACAAGACAAAGCGCTGCCTGGAAGCTCATTCCATCTCCTTGCAACGTTCTGACACCCTCTTGCTCTCAATTTCCTCTCACGCACGCGCATTGAGGTCACCTGTCCACATTGGGTCAAGTTGATTGGTTACACGCGGAGGCTTCGACAGCTTATGGACTGGGAAGGCGTGTGGGAACAGATGAGACCGCTGGGATGGCGCGGGTGGTTGTGTGGTGAGCGTGGGCGGTTGTGTGGTGGGCGCAGGTGGTTGTGTGGTGGGCGCGGGTGGTTGTGGTGTTGGCGCGGGTGGTTGCAATGGTGCAGGAGCTATCAAAATATTATGAAATGATGGGAATACAGCAGGGCGTCCAGCGCCAACGGACTGAAGTGCACGTTGAAGTGCTCTCAGCCCGTCGTTCGTCTGAACTCCATCATCATGCCAGTAGGGCTCAGCAGATAGCGTGAGAGCATCCTCAGCAGGGAGCGTAAGAGTGTCCTCCTGATCATAGTCCCAGTTCCACTCCTGCTGCGCGATGGGGGGCTGCTGCTGGTTATCTGTCTCAGTGAGATGCACTGGACATCCTCCCGCCTCCTCGATACAATGGGTGAGGCACTTCGCATGCGGGCAATGCAACACACTCGCTCGTTGGCAAAAGGCACCGTTGCATTTGATGCCTTGCTTGCGTGACTTCTTGCCGTTGCCAGTTGAGCCAAGAGGTTGCGTCGAAGGGAACTGAGTGGCGGAAGTAGCACTAGTGCCGCCCGTAAATGTTGTCCTAGCCAGCCTTGCGCTCGGGAGAGGGTGAAGACAGCGTCGTTGTCGTCGTCTGTCGTATGATACAAGAGTGTGCTCTATGTGCTCCTAGACCCCAAGCCCCGAGACCCTGGAATCTGCCGGTCGAGTCCTTGCCTCCTCTAACTGCGTCATCTGCTCTACTCTCCTATCCTCTGCTATCCCTCATGACCACGTCCTCCTCCTATCCCTGTCTCCCCGGCCTTCACCCGAAGCTCCCCACTACATTTGCCCCCTCTCCAAATGCGTCCCTCCGGGGTCGCGTTCTACTCTAAGCTGGTTTTGCGTCTGTCTCCCGTTCGTCGTCGTCTTCCACATCATCCTCTTCTGACTCTAGATCGTTCTCCGATATTGTTCCTCTCTCCAACTGCGTCTCCAAGGATTCATCTTCTTCGTCTGCACCTTCATCCTGTAGTGCTTCTTGTAGTGCCGCCAACGTGGTACCATTACGTGGGATGAACCTTCGAAGTCTTTGCGCATGAAATAGGCCGTTGATGGGAAAGCCTTCTAAGGAAGTGAGAGTATAGGAGTTGCTAGTCTGAGAGACCACTCGCCTGGGTGCTGACCATTTTGGTACGAGTTTCCTCGAGCTTGCCATTGTCATGTCTGTAGTGTTTGCATAGACCTGGACTAGCTGCCCTGGTTTGAATATAACCTCTCCTGCGCGTGACTGCAGCACTTTCTTATCAAAAACGCTCTTCCGTTTCATTGCGTGCGCTGTTGCGTGGTTCGCGCTGTCCAAGCGCTGTTGGTCCACGTACGCCATATGAACGTTCACCTCCGATATGGTTGGTTCAGCGCTTGCGTCTGTGATTGCTGTAGGGATGGTATTGACCACTAGTCCTAGGAGGAGTTCTTTCGGTGAAAATTTGAATGCTGGGATGATGCGTTCGTTGAGCTGTCGAATCGCCGTATCGAAGTGGTCTGGCCACTTCCACGTCATGTCCTCTGCCTTCGCGTTCTCGTTCTCATCCTCTCCTAATCCCGGACTGCACAATCTCCTTAGTCATCCTAACAACTTTCCGTTGGCGTTCTCCACTAGACCATTGATCCATGGTGAGTAGGCTGCTACGACATGGTGTTTTGCGTTATGCGCTGAACACCATGCACGTACATCTCCATTGTCGAAATGCGACCCTCCATCCGTCATGAACATTTCGGGTGCTCTGAAACTGTGCACGACTGTGTCTAGCCCTGCAATTGTGGTCTTTGCATTGCCGTACGTCTTTAGCTTGAATCCCCAAACATATTGAGAATATGTATCGAGGATAAGCAAGGCATTATGATATCCTCCTTTACTCTTAGGTAACGAGAGGTAGTCCGCGACCAGTAGCTCAAATGGATGTCGTCTTGTGATGGGATACATTAGGGCGTGCAGATGGGTTGATCCGAAATTTTTGCATTGCGGACAGTCGAGGATTGCCGTCATAATGGATCGGTCTAGTGACGGGCTTGCGATTCGATCCATAAGCTGTAGCTTGGTAAGGTCTCTTCCCCAATGCCTGTTGTTAGCATGCTCTTCCTTTGCTAACTCTACTGCTTCCTTCTGCGTGACGCACTCCATTCGCATTCGTGCTCGAGTAGACTTGCCGTCTGCGATACGCCATAGTCGTCCATCCTCGACTATGTATCCTAACGCTCTGTGTTGCGCTCATCTGCGTTCTCGCTCTGGTTTGTTGCCATCGAGGTTGAACAATGCCTCTATGATCTCCCGGAAAAGTGGTTCTTCTTTGAATCGGTCACATAATTCTGTCGCTAACGTCTCTGAAGTGGTGTCAGTCTGTTGTACGAGGAATAGGTCATTCACCAGTCCTCGTTCTGCCTCCCAGTCTTCGCTCACTGACCACGCGCTACCATCTCCGTCCTTCTGTGGTTGTCCCGATGCCCTTCGACTAAGAGCATCCGCTGCCGTGTTGCTTGCACCTGACCGATGTCGTACATCTGCAATTTGGTAAGCTATAATGCCATCTCGCCATCTGGCATGCACTATTGATGGCTTATTGTTCAATAATGTATCTCTCAGTGCAATACAATCTGTCTCAATTTCGACCGGAAAGCCCCAAATGATCGATCCAAATTGATCGAATGCATATTTCAATGCTGCGAATTCCAACAGGTAGGGCTTGTACCATTCCTCTGTTGGTGATGTCCATTTTGACGCGAATGCAATTGGGTGAACTCTGGTAGTCATTTCGCCTGACGTTTCTTGAAACGGGAAACGCTGTGCTAAGACTGCTCCGAAGCCATCTTTGCAGCCATCACTGATGACGATAAACGGTGTTCCGTCGAACATGGGTGCTTTGAGTACCGGTTCCATCAATAGAATTTGCTTGAGCTTTACGAATGCGCGAGTGTGTCGTTGCTCCCAGAAGGTTTCGAGTTTGCGTTCTCTCAAAAACTGTCTATACTTACGTTTCCCTCCTTTCGCACTGATTGGTGGTGCATCCAGGTTGCGCAACATGTCTGTGAGCGGTATTGCGATACGAGCGTAGTCTTTGATTAACGATCTGAAGTATCCTGTCAAGCCTAAAAAGTGCATCAATTCTAATAAATTTGACGGAACTGGCCACTCAGCGACTGCGGCAATCTTCGTTAGATCTGGCCGTATGCCCTCCCGTCCCACTCGTGCTCCCCCGAAAATGACTTCGTTCATGAACAATTGTGTCTTCGTTGGCGATATTGACAAGTTCCGTTCTCGGCACCTGGTGAAAAACATGCATAAGCGATCCAATAATTCACTGAATACGTTTCCCGCCATTGCGCCATTGTCGACGTATAGCTCCATGAGTAGTTTGACTAGGATATCTGACAGAGCCAGTGCTGTAAGGTCGCTGAAGCACGAAGGAGCTCCTTGCACGCCCATTGGCATTCGACGATACGCTTCATATCCTCGCCCTTCCGTGTAGAAGCATAGGTATGGTTGACTGTCTTCCTCTACCGGTACCGCATAGAAGCCGGCTGCAAAATCCAATACGCAAATATATTCGTGCCCTGCTAAACGTTGTTGCTTCGCTGCGATGTCCCCTTGTGGTGTTGGTGCGACTTGAGAGATTTTATTGACATCGTTGAAGTTTTGACAGATACGCCATTTGACCTTTGGCGTATCAATTTCCTTCAATTCTGGTTCTGCTGCTGATGCTGAGTCCATGTCAATATCTAAATCCGGTGGCTCACCGAGTGCGATACATTGCTTATTAACAATCCTCCGTATGTCCTCCATCGAAAGGCTTGTCCCTGAATGCGTTTTTTGTACGAGGACCGTTGATGCGACGGCCTTTACTTCGTCTGATTTGATAAACCTTGTAATTCCTGCTTCCCGCATGTCGTCCAGTACTGGGAACAGGTATTCTCATTGCAGTTTGGTTAACGGTCGTTGGTGTACCTTCTTCGAGAGCGTAGCGTCTGGTGGAATCTGTAGTCGGAACTTGATGAAATCTACTTGTTTCACCTCTCGTACTGATAGTGCGAAGACGTCTGCGAATTCCGCAATAAGTGCTTGAGTCTGTGCCCGTTGATCTTCTGTGAGGTGTTCTCCATAACGGACCGCGTTCACTATTGCTTCCACTCGTGCTGGCCAGAACGGTCCGTATTCGGTCAACCTAGTAAAGATATCTTTGGGTAGCGTCGAGGTTGATGGGTCTAGTACATCACCTGCTGTAGGTACTTGTTCTATATCTTCCACTTCAAAAACCGATTGAGGAACTGAGTCTGATTGCGTTGCTTGATGAGGGGTGATGGTGAGCTCGTCCGTGTTCCTTTCGCTGATGGGTGCCTGTTGAATTGAAGTGTTAGTTGATGACTCGAGTTTATGTACGTCTATAGGTGATGGTATAGTAGATACATGTAATATATTATTATTGTTATCGTCGTTCTGCTTAAGTATAGACATTGAAGATGGTACGATTTGATTAAAGGTGGTACTGGATGGGAAACGGATAGCTGTAGGTAAGCATGGGAGCGGTAACGGTCGAAATGTGGTGAAGTTCGAGATTCGATGGAAGTCGTTACCATATGGAAGTAGTATGGTGTCACTGCTATAATCGTGTATTGCACGCACTTGCTCTAATAGTGGTTTTCCGATTAGCATGCGCCATGATCCTCCGCTAGGAAATACTTCGACGGTTGTTTGAATATTGATCGGTCCCCAGGAGATTGTTCCTGACCATACACTGGTTGACGATACTAGGGAGCCATCAGCCATATGCAGCGTTCTAGAAGATGGACTTAGCGGGGATAATCTTCTTGCGATCCACTGAAAGGCTGCCGTGTCGATTGCGTTGATCATGGCGCCGTTGTCGACTATGGCTAGGATTCGTATCTTCTCTCCCTGAGGTCCGTGTAGATGAGGTACCGTAAGGAAGGGATTGCTTGTTTGAGTTCTGATTGCTTGCCCCGCGTCATCCAACAAATAAACATCAGTGATAGTATTGCTAGATATAGTGGAGGGTACAACCGAGTGCGCGTTCGTTGATAGATTCTCAGACGATGTTACTACGTCCGTAACTGAAGAAGAAAGATCTGTAGTCAAAGGGTTACTAACTGGTAGCGAGTTAGTTTGCGAGAGATGAGAAGGTAACTTGACAGGCATGGTAGGCGATCCGTTCTGAGTATGTACAATATTGAGCGCTTGCGGCGCTGTAGAGGATGAAAAAATGAAATGTTCTGGCTTCGTCGACATGGGTGATTGGTTGGTGGACGGACTCTGATCTTGTGGGACTACTGCTGGTCCATCGTTTGCAGTGGTCCTCCCTAGTTTTCCGAACTCCACTCATAACCTTGATCCGAAACACCTGCTCCCTCGTATGGTTCTCCCCAACCGAGTTCCTCCTGCGGCACAATATGGTAGACTGGTGCGGACAGTGTGTTCCCTTGCGGTGGGAAGTAAGGATGATTCAACGTGGTGACGTATTGGACTGGTGTGGGGTATGGAATTCGTGGTGTCTGCTGCTGGGTTGCTCGTCGCAATAGTCCTGCTACGTACTGATGCCATCGAGTCTCATGTGGTCGTAGTTGACTCGTAGCCGTACACTGCGAACTAAGGTGTGTCGGATCCGTGACCATTCCACAACTATAACACTCTCCTGATCCTAACATTGCTGTTCCCGGACGTAGGGGATATGGCCGTTCTAACGATTGAGCACTGTCCATACCATATGCTCTGTGCCATAGGCTGACATCTGCTTCATATTGCCACATCCCAGGTTCTGTGTTAGGCCTTTGCAGCATCAGAGCCGTCTTTTCTAGAATCTGGGAGCGAGACAGCTGTACTCGTGGGATAAATGTTCCCCTATTGTTGCCATACGTTGGGTATCCACTGCGCACTGGTATTCCTACGTTCATTGATGGTAACATTGCTGGTGCTGTGGTGAATGATGACGGGTTGAGAACATTCGGCATTCGTACTGGTGCAGGGTGGTTCGTGGGTGATGCGTGCTGCAGGAATTGTTGTGGAGCGGGCGAGGGAAATGCTATGCTTTGCATCTTGAGTTTGGAGATCTCTACGTCCCTCGCTCGTTCCTTGTCTAAATTCTCACGTCCTCGTTTGAGTTTGATGTTCGGCACGTCCTGTATGTCTTCCATGAACTCATCCCATGAGTTGTAGACGCACTTGAGATGGTCTTTCAACAGGTCCGGGATGCCTTCTAATGCATACTCAATCATTGCACCATCCACATCACCCATTCCCAGTGCCAATCGCGAGATGTTGACCGCCCAGGTTACATGTGCATAGTTACCCGTCCTCCCTTCTTGCGTCCAAACTCCAATTTCATCTTCTTTCAACACTTGCGCCATGATGCGCTCCTTCTGTTGCGCTCGCGTGAGTTTAGGACGCTTAGGAGGTGGCCAGCATTTGAAAAATTCAAGTTTGAGGTTGGTGAATGAGCTGAGATGGTGGGACATTAAGTTATGGTACCATTCTTCTGCAACTTCTCCTGGTGTCAGCTGCATGCCGAACCGTTGAACGCGCTGTGCATCTGTCCAAGATATAGGGAGCGATAGTTCAAATTGAGCGAACCACGCTGATGGGTTCTCGTTCTCCCCATAGTCACCATAGAAGAGTGGTACTGATTTCACAGTGTCTGGTGTACCCATTGTCTGTGTTTTGCCTAAGGCTGCCCGTGGTTTGTTTGATTTCGAGGTTGTTATGAGAGGTGGTTTACGAAGTGCCGATGTCGTCTTTGCTACTGACTTACTTCTCGGTCTAGTAGGTGTAGTCGACGATAACGAGGTTTCAGTAGAATCTGAGGAGGGAATATTGTCTACCGGTGTGAAGTGTGCTGGGTGAAGGCGAAATGCGCCTCCGGTTTCTCCTGATGGTTCGTATTCAACGTAGTGAGGCAGTGGCAGAGAAACGTTACGTCTCCTTGGTGTTGTTGGTGCTCCTTCCAAGGGATTCGTTGGGGAAGAAGTAGGAGGAAGTACTGATAGTGTGCCTCTTCGCTGTAGGCGTCGCAGCCGTGCGCAGTCTTCAATAGAAATTCCACCTGATCCGGGTTCCTGCTTGATTTCGTGGGTCACCTCCCCACTCTCATCACCATATGTCCTAGCCAGCCTTGCGCTCGGGAGAGGGTGAAGACAGTGTCGTCGTCGTCATCTGTCGTATGATACAAGAGTGTGCTCTATGTGCTCCTAGACCCCAAGCCCCGAGACCCCAGAATCTGCCGGTCGAGTCCTTGCCTCCTCTAACTGCGTCATCTGCTCTACTCTCCTATCCTCTGCTATCCCTCATGACCACGTCCTCCTCCTATCCCTGTCTCCCCGGCCTTCACCCGAAGCTCCCCACTACAATGTAGAAGGTGCCGGCTGAGAACTGGTGAGACTCGGGGAACGACTTGATGATGGGAGGAGGGCCATGACGTTTGGATGCGATAAAAGTTGAGGGAACCAGTGAAAGAAGGAACATGATTGATGCTGGGAAGAAAGGTTAATGAAGGTCAATAAGTCATGCGGATAATGCACCCTGGCCATGGGCTTCCCCGAGTTCCCATTCGCATCGCTCCGACATATGGTGATTGGAACTGTACCCCCACAGTTCGTGCAATCAGTGACAAGGCTAACTGCAGATTCGCGCAGAGACAATCTGGCCAGAAACGCAACATCTGCCTGTTGCAAGGAAGACATGATAATGAGCGGTGCAGAGGAAGTGAGAGGAGAATATGTGGGCGGGGGCGGATAAGAGACAAGTTGGGCGAGGAGGAAGGACAGGCGGGAGAGATGGGCGATGAGCGACCATGATATAGTCCATTTTGGTCGGAGAACGAACACAGCATGCCAACTGCATGTGGTGGGTAGAGTGGCGGGTGCGTCGGCAGCCATCTACGACGGGCACACTACTGCTGACAGCAGGCGCGATGGCGGGCAGCTTTGGAATTGTCACAAAGCAAACACGTGACAAAAACAATTCAAACTCAGCTCGGGTCAGCCCGGGTCAGCCGCGTTTGCCGAACGCCCCAGACTGTGGCCCCAGACTTTTGACCCCAGACTGGCCCCAGACTTTTGACCCCAGACTGGCCCCAGACTGGCCAGATCTCTGACATTCACTCAATTTGGAACACCGGAGATGCTGGCGTACAGTGGCGTACCCAGTCGCGGACCGTGCGAATGCGGTGTAGTCTAGATCTCATATATGACGGCCACGAGTGCCACCCTACTAGGAGCTCCAAAGGTCAATCAATGACCTGAAGAAACTACTTTGCGACGACGACAAAGCTTTAGTTAAACTTAAACATTGAAATAGACTATCCGTTCAACGTTGGTGTAAAGCGCAGGAGAGCGCGTCACAATTGTGTCACGACTCGCTCACGAGTCACGACCAAGACACTAATCGCGTCAAAATAGCTACCAGCGTATCATCAGCTGTAACAAAAATCGTACAAAAGCCTGAGATGTTGCTCATCTCAAATACCTTGCAAGAGAAATCTTCTTGATACTAGCTATACTTATGGCTGAATATACTCCCAATTCCTTCAAAATTCTGCTAGGAAAACTTGTCAAGACTCCCGAGTATTTCACTCCGGAAGACCTTGAACTCTCACTTCATCACCTTTTCACCCCCGATGCTGCCTTTCCCGCACAAACAGGTGCATTCCTTGCTGCCCTCCATATAGGAAGAGTGGAAAGACGTCCAGAATTCCTTGCAGCGGCTGCTAAAGTCCTAAGGGCGCGCGCGTTACAAGCAGCCATCGAGGATAGAGACACGGATTTTGTAGTCGATATCGTTGGAACTGGAGGAGATGGTCACAACACGTTTAACGTTAGCACCACAGCAGCCGTCGTTGCTGCAGGCGCAGGTGCTCGAGTAATCAAGGTAGGATCATTTTGCATCTGCTACGGTAACTTAGCTGATGAGTCAAACAACAAGCATGGAAGCAAGGCTTCTACATCTTCATCTGGTTCAGCAGATCTTCTGCAATCCCTTGATTGTTTATTCACTGCCCCTTCACAAGGCACTTCCTTTCAGATATCTAAGGTGCCGTTCACCTTCATCCTCGCGCCTCATTACCATCCTGCGCTCGCTATGATTGCACCATACCGCAAGTCCTTACCGTTCAGAACGCTCTTCAATGTCCTTGGACCCCTCATAAACCCTGCACGTCCACGAGGCATGGTACTGGGTGTGGCTGAGCGTGAGCTTGGTCCTACCTTCGCTCAGTCCCTACATGAGGGTGGCGTCGAACGCGCTCTCGTGGTATGTGGAGCCGAAGGACTTGATGAGATCAGCTGTGCAGGCAACACACACGCGTGGCAATTAGTGGATGGCAACATTACCGAAACCACGTTGCACCCAGATCTTTTCGGATTGAGCACCCATCCACTTACATCCGTAGCTGGCGGAACGCCAACAGAGAACGCAGAGACATTCAAAGCGCTCCTCAACTCCGGTAATGACATACCAGAGTCATTAAAGCCTGTTCTGCACTTCGTCTTGTTGAATGCATCGGCGCTTCTGGTTGTTGCAGGTTTAGCTTCAGACTTCAAAGAAGGGGTTGCGCTAGCGATGAATAGCATAACTTCGGGGAGCGCATGGGATGCATTTGTAGTGTTTCGAAATGCTAGTAGGGAGGCAGTAAAGGAGACCAACGAAGTCGAAAAAAAGGAAATCTAGATGCATAACCAAGATACCCGCCTGCATACGCATGCCTCGAGTTCTTCATTCATCAACACTAGTGTCATTGGTGTTCAGTTTTTCCTGCCATGTGGCCATATGCTTTCACGTGTATGTATATCACATAGACCATGAATCGCGGGGTGATATGGCGCTGGATCAGTTCAAAAATGTACACACACTTAAGTCACACACACACACGCATATGACACACACACAGTAGTTAAACACACACATGTATTGTAGTATTGTAATATATTCAGTACTACAGGCGCATTTCCGGCAAAATCTCACTTGTATTGAAGAAAATTGAACACTTCTGATGACCGAAAGCAAAGCGGCCAAAGTTTCGAGTCTCCCTGGCCTATGAGATCAGCGCGCTGATGGCAGGTCCAGCGGTGAAGCGAACGCGAACATCTTGTGCTTTAATGGCGGTGGTACTGGTACTGGCTCGTGTTTTGGGATACCTGGTGAAGACGAAGCTGAAACGATGTGAGCCGTACAATCCTTCATACCTGGGGGCGTTGGAGGAGATGCTGTTGATGCTGTTGATGTCGATGTTGAATAACCTGGTGATGGCGTGTCCGGCAATGTGGGTGGTGTGATGTAGGAAGAATTGAGTGGAGGGAAAGCTGGCTTTGGTGGCGAAGGATAATGATGACCATATGTGGGTGTAGGTGCCAAAGCGGCTGGAGGAGGTGGGAAGGGATTCGTAGTAGGAGGATGGGTTGTCTTAGATGATGAGGGAAGAATGTAAGTACATCTCGCGCTCCATCTGGTTAATTTCGCGCAATTGGAACATGCTGATGCAAAATTGGTGTACATACCCTCTTTGTGGCTGACGAGAATGTAAGACCGCGCTTCTTGAGCCAGGAGACGGACACGGCTAAGAGCAAGTTGGCGAAAAATTCAATGAGATTTTCATTGACAATGCCATCGGATGCAACGATGAAGGCGAGGATGTGTGAGATAAACTGATAAACTGATTTTTTCAAATAAACCAACCAGCATTTAATGAAGAATAAGTTGGCGGGATAGGAATTAAAATAAGAGTATAATAGTAGTATGGGCTCAGGATGAAGGATTAAAACGAGTGAGGAAGATTAAAGGGCAAATGACATAGGATTCAAAGGAGTGAGGGGAATTAAATGGGATGATGAGACGTTCGCACAAATTAAAGCCAAAGTTTGATAGAGCCAATGAAGTAGTCCGTCGTCCAGGGGTTGTGGAACGGACGTGACAATGGATCATTGACATCTGGGTGGCCGCGCAACAGGTCATTCAGTGTAGGTTGGACCGAAACGAGAGGCTGGAAGAGTGGCCGATTAGGTAGGGGCATTGCGGACACATGAGTCTGAGCCTTTGCGAAGTCTTGCAGGTCGATATCCTGGTGTTCTTCGTCCTTGATCAATGGCATCATTGGATTATGGCGTGGAGCACGTTTCTGAGTCAGTGGTGAGATTGACATCCCTTTCAGACTAGCTGGAAGGGCGTTGAGACTGTTGTCCGTATCAGAGTCACTTGAACAGAAAACTGTAAATTCCAAGTGTTAGACATTTGACTTCTGCCAGAAAATAAAAACTCGACACTTACGTTCAACTTTGCCTGAGGATCTTCCCGACTTGTTCCCCGTTTTCGATGCAATGGGCCGTCCATGAGCTGATTTTAAATATTATGTGTCAGTAGTGTTCCCATACAATTAAATGGTAGTACTTACTTCCACGCATTTTCTTCTGGGCTGGTTCTTGACGGGTTCCACGTTGCATTGGGCGTTTTGGACGCACTGAAGTAAGTAACACAATGAATTTTAAACACAGCGCTGCGCTCGAGAGTGTGCACGTGAGACTAACCAATCTTTGGAACTTGAGTGAATACATCGTCTTCGATTTTAAGCCCCAGGCCATACTCTTGTTTATGGTCGTTGTCATCGCCGTCGTCACCATCATCGCTGTCATCAGCTATATCGATAATGACCATGTCTGGGTCCCAGCGTGCATAAGTATGCTCAGGTATGAATTTCCGGATACCTATCATTGTGCATACACTGATTAGAAAATTTAGGACGAATTTATTAATGACTCACCGATAAAAATATTTGTCTGTTGAAGTGGGGCATTGCTTCTGCCTTTGTACCGCTCGAGATGTTTGCCAGTTGGGAAGGGCTCAGGTGCGACACTCAGCCTGCGGTTCTCTTTTGAAATTAACACCCATTCAGATGCCCCATTGTCTGTAGCCTTCCCCTTTACATCACCAACCTTTACAGAGTCGAGGTATTCAAAGACTTTTGGAAATAGTCTTCGAATGTAAGCATCAACTTCCTCAAATGTCCAGTCCAAGCAAAAGCTGAAATCCACACTGCCGCTGTCCTCAGACTGATCTCCATCAAAGTGAGCACATCCCCTTCGCTTGAACTTTGACATCTCTGTCTTGACAGGCGGAATTGTGGTCAACAACTCTCCTTTGTCCTTTCAGTCACCGGTAAGCTCATACTAGCCATAGCTTGTTCGAACTAACATACATCAAGGTAATTGACCAAGACGGCAATGGCACCAACTTTGATCAGGACATGACCTTGCTTTGAAGAGCTGGCCTGTCTCGAGGATACAATCCTGCCCTAGGCAATACCAGTCATTTCGAACACGCAAAAGTTAGGTAAATTACTCACTGGGAATTTCTGCTTTGCAGTTGGGCGAAATCCTGCCATCACCTCATCTCTCGCAGCCGTCACAGTAGTTGTATTCTGACTACCTTGTCCAGCTCGTCGAGCGAGCGATTGCTTGAATATAGCTGTCACTCCAGCTCGTTCCTTTGCAGTAGTGACTGCTGGTAGCTCAGCCACTGGCAGTACAGGTGGTTGAGGTCGTGGATGTTTGCTCTTCCCATGCAAACATTCAGCGCAAAGCTCTTTTTGGCCAACTGGAATATTGGTGGGTGCCGAGTACTCTTCACAATAGCAGGGTACTGATTCATCAGGATTGCCCTTGCAAAATGCTGGCTTCGGCATTCTAAGTGAGATGGAGGAGAGGACCAGAACACAAATTAGTCGGCGAGGTGCGGAATTTGTATACAATGGTCCTGGGTCCCTCCGAATTTTGTAAAGTACTACTTAAGCGACTCAAAAAAATTCATTTGCTTCAAAGTGATCAAGAACGCTAGATGCCTGAGCCCATAATGTTGAGCGAGTTCTCCAGATAGGGTCAGCCAATGATATCTCCACATGATGCTCCCTCCGCCTTCCAACTCGTAGGTATTCACTTGTGTTTTCATCATACTCATCTTCACCCTCCCGTAAATTGTATCCCTCCGGTACAATACCCTCCATGACAACCGCCTCAAGTATTTCGAAGAACATACTTTCATCCTCTTCGTTCCGAAAAGGAGTATTGCTGTCTGGAACCTCTACAGCATCATGCTGGACATCATTTGCTTGTTCCTGCTCAATGCGGTCAATAATATCATCTTCGGCTGGTTCATCTGCCTCGTCACTTGGGTGGCCAGCACCTGTCTGATTTCGATGACGGACAACCTCCTGGCCATGAATACCATAATAGCGCTGCAGAACTGTAGGACAGATACCCTCGAACTCGTCTTCATAGATACCTAATGATGCCTGTCCTAGAAGGCGCATATCCTTCATAGTTATGAGATAACAATTCTGCACTACTGAATATTCACTGACCTGAGGGCTTCGATCCCTGGTATCAGAACCATGAATAGGATGCAAATTCCATTCTTGTTGAAATTGTCGACAATCATCATTGAGCGCATTTAAGAAGAGCACACTGAGGAGCCACAGATGCCCAGGCTTGTCAACATCGAGTTTATGAAGTCGTTCGAGCCTGGTAAAGAATCCCCGCCACCGGCGTACAAACTGTGTGCCTACTTCAACCCACAATCGTTCGATGCGAGAATTCCGTGTTGATCTAACATGCATTATTATTCAAGTAAATTTCTAGAGGACTCCACTTACGATCCCCATAGGAACGAGCCACGATTGTGACCATTTGTCGCAATCATGTGTGTGGCAACCTGAATATTCTCGCCGCCACGATCTCCACGAATACGAGATGGGATGCCATATTCATCCTTTGCGTAGATGAATAAATCCAACACAGTTGATGCACGATTATTTGTGCTGACTTGTAGTGCTGTTATCTGTTGGTGCATAAGGTGTATTGTCACTTTTATAAATTAATTGACTTACAGTGCGACAATACCCGTCAATGAAACCATGGATGACGAAGCCCCATCGAATGAGCTTGTGATGACCATCTACATGCCATAGTGCATTTGGTCGAGCGACTCGGTATTTTCGTCTTCTGGTAACACGTCGTTCTCTCAGCCTTTGTCCCAGCCTGTCAACTCTGCGCAGGGACTGCCAAATGTGATGCTGCTGAACTCGAAAACCTTGGTGTCGAAGGAAGCCAACAAGGTACCGGAATCCTGATTCTGGTTTACTTTCTTTGAAAGTCCTCACAAGTTGATCGAGATCAGCATCACTAATTACTGTAAAGTGTTTTTCTAGGCCATGTTGACGAATAAATTTCCACAGAGTAGTGCGGGACACTTGGAGGATTCGTGCGAGATCTGGCAGCATGATGTGGTGTTGGTTAGATAGGGCTTTACTGACGAAATCGAAGTTAATGATTTTCTTCCGACGCCCAAGTCGACATTGCTGATGGCCCAGAGTCACAAGCTCCGGGATTATCACATTTGCCCGTTCAGCATTTCCCCTGGATTGAAGTATATTTAGATAGCAGAGTGTCAGGCAAGTGAAAGACTTACACATGAAGATTTCCGCTGATATCCTTGAGCATTGCGGCTACCTCCCCAATAAGCCTAGCACATACTAGTAGCCAGTCATGCAGAAGCTGGTAATCAGCAGGACTTGTATCACTTTCAATGGCTTCAAGCAAAGGTAGGGCCTCTGTGGACAGTGCATCATAGTGGTACGCCACTCTGGTTGGTTCTGCATCATTTGACCGAAGTATTCTAATTGCAGCATTGTATATATTGCTGATGATACCCTCCGCAGTATAGACATTTTGTGGCCATCGATTCTCGTGTTCTGGTAGAGCTGGAAGATCCATGGTTGGTGAATAGAGGTGATAAAGCGGTACACTACATTTACGTCCTTTGTGCTCCGACTTGAATTCAAACTTCAATTGCAGACCATCATGTTTGGGGCCCCAAGTCTTCTTAGGTTTCGACACCGCCGTTTCTATATACTCGATGGTACTCATATTTTCTTGGTCAGATGTTTTCATTTGACAATACTGTAGACTAACGGTCAAAATGCAGGTTGAAAATGCATTGTTCAAGGTCCATGCAACTCAATTATCACGCACATCCATTGTGTTTGAGGAGATGTTTTCTGTTGGAAGTCAATTGCCGCTGACAGTAGGCATGGAAGGCTCAAGCGATGATCATCCAATTATCATTCCCGAACTCAGCATGAATATGTTCGAACTGTTCCTCTCAGTTGCATACAACAGGTAAGACAGTTCTTGAGGTACTGCATTTATTCTAAATGTAGGACTACGCAGTTGGAAACCCGAAGGTCCCACTCATGATGATGTCCTCGACCTTCTTCGTTTCAGCAACAAGTTCATGAGTCAAAAGGCTCGTGATGTCGCCATCAATCACCTCCATGAACGTCGATTTCAACACAAACCATACGAACTTCTCGCACTCTGCCTCGAATTTTCAATTTCAAAGTTCTTTGTTCCCGCTTTTCGCCGTCTCGTCGAATTTCGCATCCGTGATATTCCAGGACCAGTGCGAAGGAGACTTGGGTTTGAAGTCTGGAATGCCTTCGTAGATCTAAAAGAACTTCTCGATGAGCATAACCATATTGTTGCCTGCGAGGAGCCACCCATTGTCACGCATTCACCATACTGCACTGACAACACCGCATGTTTCATTGATTGGCGGCAACTATGGTGGAACTCAATGGCTCGTTTCCTCCTTGATGGCCGCAATCCTCAAAAATTCCATGAAGCTATCGAGCGCTTCCAGGAACTTGGGCCAGAAATTGGAAGGGTCAATCCGGAGTGCTGGAAAATGCTGCTTCAGACGGTGAAGAATGCAACAGCATTCTGTCTCGCTTTTGATCTCGTCGAGGAGACAGCTCAGCAGTTGTCGGCGGCCCTGATCACGGAGCCTGCCCCAATGTTGACGAAAGCCGAATTGGATACCTTGGGCTTGCCAAGCCATGAAGAAATTTTATAAACGGGACGGATATCCTCCGAGTCAATTCCTCGATCGTCATCTGATGACTTGGTTGGCAAGTCTGGTGAGACTCGGATATTTGCCAGGGCTGCAGCGGCCCAATGATTCAAGCCAGTTTAGTTAGAACAATTGACTTAAAAATGCACCTGTAGTACTGAATGTGTTGCAATACTACAGTACATGTGTGTTGAACTACTGTGTGTGTGTCGTATGCGTGTGTGTGTGTGACTTAAGTGTGTGTACATTTTTGAACTGATCCAGCGCCATAGGGTGAGCACTCGAGCATACATTCACCGTGCAAGCTTGTCATCGTACTAATCGGAGCTACTTGGTACACCTCGTGATGAGATGCTTATCTTTGGTCGGACTACAATCAGTCGTAGTTGCACACTGGGCGCGTATGAAACGGTCCGAACTCTCTTAGGTAAGTTCTACGCCTGTGAAGGGTCAACGGGATTTCTTTGTTCGAACATTTATACATTTTCACCATCACAGTTCTTTCGGGTCGAAGTCAAAGTCACGGACAAATTATCTCTACACATCGTCAAAAGTGTGTTCACTGCCATCTGCATTGGCTGCCACTTAATTATATACCGCGTTGAAAAGTTCTGTGATTCTATTTGGAGCGATTTGTGTTTGCTCGACTTTTTCGGGCCGCCTTGAGGTATGATTATATTGCGTTGGTTTCATTTCAACGTAGGCAGCTTACATTCGTCGACGGTATTAGCCTGTGAGTCAATTAATCATCATGATTCAAATCCTCCTCCACTCCACAGCCTATTCTACCCCGCTGAGAATAGCACAACAACGGTCTCAGTAATATGATTGAGCATCACGTTGGGCATTTTCTGCCACGTGTTGCTTTAGAAATAATCCGCAACTTCATTAACTGGCATGTTATTCATTATATGACCATTGGACTACAATGCTGCAGCTCCTGTATAAAGCTACTCGATTGTTTCCGATACAAGCGGATTCAAGCTGGTCTGAATAAAATCAAACTATATAGGTGGCACGAAGTTGAGTATTCTTAACTCAAGTCTCAAATATGTTGAGCCTCCCCGTCATACTCTTGAACCTTGCTAGGGCACATAATCAACGGATCGATTCATTAGTAATTTGGGGGTTCAGAATCCAGATCAGCCCACTTTTTCGGCTATACTTTTGTCCTTCACAAAATTGTTGACCTGCAGTAAAAATAACTTT
>NW_024539873.1:0-33658 GCF_016647785.1 Suillus fuscotomentosus | reverse complement strand
ACACCGCATGAGAAAAACGTTGATGACAGGTGTCATTTGATGACACAGTGAACGATGAGAACTGTGAGAGACTTCGGTTGCATACAAGATCAACCCCTTGACCATTTTTCATAGCCCTGGCCCAACATGTCATGCCGATTGAAGGCTGTTGTTCGGCAGACCTCTGCAGAGTGGCACGTAACCGTATGCAGTACAGACCTGTAGCAAGAATATCATCACTTCGTGATCAACACTGGACACGGAAAACGTACCGTAAGGATCCAAGTATGAATGCCAGTTGATGTGAATCGGTTGCATCATCATCACTTGACTACGATATGGCAAACACCATCTTTGCATGGGATTGGATAGCAAGGAGTGACAATGACCTCTTCAGCACAGTTATCAGGACAATAAGACAGCTCTGGATCGGTCGTCGACAATTACGAGTCGTGCTAATCTCAGTACTCTGACCTTCGTCATCAATCCCGTTACTTGGTTTCTTCTCTCCGAGTCTGATACGGTTTCTTCGGGAATGTACCTGTAGGCGTCCAGAATATTTCGGAGGTAGAACGAGTACTTGGTATCATGATACACCTTGATAAAGTCCGTTGCTTCCAGTTGACGATCCTCATCCGAAAAGCTACCGGAAAGATCAGCGGATCTCCTCGATTGTGCAGGTTGAACAAGCCAACTGCCACTTCCTGACGTTAAGCTGAGTGCACTGTCAAGTGTAGATGCGGTATCCGACAGTGCGCTATGGAAGACAATCGAGATGGACCCAAGATTTTCAGCTTGCTGAATGGATATCAGGAAATGCCAGAAGTGCACGATCGAACTATGAGTCCAAGTAATTCCTGAAATTCCGTCGCATAGCGGTGCAGGTCCAGAGGGGAGCGGAGAAATATCATCCCTGTGGAACTCGCGGGGGTTCCAGGATGGTGGCACAGGTAGCACCGTCCCATGGTAGGATGCCACGCAGAGGAATAAGCCATGCCGCCCTCTTGTAAATACTATTCAAGAAAAGCTTAGCCGAGGCAAGGTCAAACGGTGCGATCAGTGATGGCCGAGTTTTTCTGTAAGGCCTGAGGTGCTCGCTGTCCAACGGCCGAAAACCAACATGCGGACCTGGGACATAATGAGGCTGCAAATCAGTAAGCCGGAGTTAAGGTAAAACTGAACCAAATTCTCAAGACCTGGGGTATCAGTTTGAAATAGAGGCGGTATGGTATCTGGGTCGGCGTCGTGGGGTCGTTCTAGAGGCACTTCATATGTTGAAGAGCGCGCGGTTCCGTCGCGATGTGGATCATGGAGGTTGAGCGTGAGTCCTGCAGTGCAGGGCGCTTCGGGCAATACGAGCATAGGGGACTTCCCCACTTGAGATGTATAAACTCCTCAAGGGTTTTCAATTGCCAATGCTTCTTCGTCAGTCGGAGGAACCCCCCAGTCCTTTAAGAACATGTTGTTTGAGGCGCCGGTATGCCAACCTGCGGCGGGCTCACGCTGAATTGATATAGGTCGGGTTGTGTTTCAGTGCTGCTGACAGTCAATAAGAGAGCAGGCTACTGGTTTGTAAACGGCCTACCGAACAGTCGTTTGTTAAAGGAGACAGACGGTTTTCTCCATCGGAGACTAGATGATGGCTGCATGAACTAGGTCGCGTCCGAGCTCCAGCGTCGCAGCAGAGTGTGACAACATTGGCCCTTCATCATAAACGTAGCTGTGAACTGTCAGTTTCATGAGAGAGTCGATGATAATTCGCGCTACGGGCTACCAACCATTATTATGTAACTGCTGGGAACTTTGTCTCGTGTAGTCAGCAAATAGAACATCGTTTATCGTTTATCGTGTCAGCCAATTTACATGACATCGTTCATCGTTCATCCCTCCGTGTGTCACGGTTCACTCGGATCAGTCTCGTTACTGGTATTACACTCCTTCGAGTCTTGGATCCAACACTCATAGGAGCGTCTTTATCTTACGGTTCACACCTGTATTGCTTTGCAACAATTACTAGTATCAGGTCTGTGGACGAAATTCAGAGCAGTCCCCGGCTTGTTCAGCTTTTTGCGGTGAGTGCGTGCCTGGCTTGACATGTTTACTTTCTTTATTAGTATTAAATGTGGGCTCAACGTTCAACGTTCCTCACCCATGGGTTAATAAAGAAAGCAATCTCACATCAAACGAGCTATGTTTTTGAGGCCCATTCCCTAACAATGGGCGTCCCAGTTATCTCTTTTGTGCTCTTGTTACTAATCAGCTGGTTGTGACTGAAATTTTATTACGAGTCATGTTCTCTTCATGTGAGCTATCTCGATGGTCTGAGCTTTGACCATCTGTCAATACATTGAATCTTTGCTTAGACCCCCATAAACCTCTTCGGCTGGCAATGCCGAGGACAATCAACACGCGCTGTCTGAGACAAAGTGCTCAGCATATGGTTGCTATCGGCGCTCTCATCCTAAAGTTACTCTACATACTTGGTAAGGCTTGCACGTTTTGACGTGGATGACCATTGCGTTTATTTTGCTCCGGTTATTCCGCAGGGAACACCGTGTTGTAAGCACTCTACATCTAGCCAATAGATGTCGTTTTAGCGACAGTGGTGGACCAACAGCTATAGTGCTAGCGGAACAATGTCCTATGACTCATACTGTTCACAAGGGAGCTGCTGATCGAGCCAATGGCGCCACGACCTCCATAAGTGGACACACTCACCCGAAACAAAAACACCGGAAGACCTGTGTATCCGTAGATTCATGTGGGATTGGCTATATACAAGAGGTATTGCACTTGAGCACCAACAACAACTTTCAATCATGCATCATATCTTTGAATTCGACGATATCATTTATGCCGTGTTACAACACGTCAAATCCTCTGGGACGGACTTGGTGAATGTGGCAATGACATGCTCCAGACTGGCAGATTCCGCCCTCAATATCCTCTGGTCTGAACAGTCAAGTCTGGTACCCCTCATCATGTGTCTACCGCAAGACACCTGGGAGGTCAGGGAGAACGGACTGGGTCATATTGTTGTAAGTGAAGTACAATATTCGAGTTTTGACAGGACAATGCTCACCGTGCTTCGATTTGTAGCATTTTTCCAGAGATCCAACTCCCATCGAGTGGGAGCGCCTCAGAGTGAACGCATCAAGAGTGCGCCGGCTTGTTGGCCCTAATGGCTTCACTGACGCGCTGAAGCTACCTCTCGGTGAATCGTTTATCCCGGGCCTAGATGTCAGTCGTGATGTCCTGCAAAGGCTTTTTGTTTGGTCCCGTCCCGCCACACTCTTCCCAAACCTTTGCGAATTGTATTTCGATGCCGTGTTCTATTTTCTAGAATATGATAGCTCGAAATCCTGGCTGCTTCGGCAGTTCATTTCGCCTGGATTGCAAGCGCTCCGGTTTGATGTAGCTGGCATCCCACCGCATAAATCAGAGCAATTGCTTGCTACTCTTCACGCAGAAGTGCACGGTCTGCGCCAACTGACAGTATCGGCAGACGATGGTAATATGGCTTTGACAGTCCCCCCGAGCTTTGGAAAGCTGCCAAAGTTAATTGGACTGGCCATCTTTGGAATCGATGTGTGCTTGACGAGGCAGACGATAGCCAATATCCAGCAAGCACGGTGTCTTCAAAGTCTCAAGCTTAAGTTGTTCGGAACCTCCTGCGATGCGGGCGGTATACCCCTTGAATTGCCTAGTCTCAAAACCCTCCATCTCTCTGGTGGTTCCTTGCCACAGTGCACGCACTTCCTTCGTCAAGTCACCACCCCACAACTATCACACATCGATATCAGGTACTGCGGAGCTGCTAGCCCGGCCGAAATGACCGCGTTCATAGAATCCTTGTCCACTTCATGCCAAACTGTTGGATGTTTGGAACGGGTCCACGTGGTCGACGAATCGAAAATTCCTGATCCTCGGGTCATCATCCCACTCTCCTCCGAAATATTCCGGCCCTTGTTCAAGTTCAACAGGCTGTTATCTGTTAAATTTATCGGCGTTGGAAATTTCAACCTTGACGATGGGTTCCTCTATGATGTCCCAGTTGCCTGGCCGAGTATTCGGGAATTGAAGCTCACCTCCTGGAAGAGACGTGCCATATATAGCGTCACCTTCACCGCCATGATGTCACTGGCGTCAAGGTGTAGATCGCTGCAGACCTTACATCTGACGGTCGATGCTACGCAATCGACGATAATTCCTCGAGCACCGGACGGGACAGAGGAGCTTTGGCCTACGCAAACCGCCCTTCGCAACCTCCATCTCGGGTACTCCAAGGTGTCGGAGGTTGCACGCGTACCGTATTTCCTAGCTGAGGTATTTCCAACTCTATTCGACTTCAAATGGTATGACTATTACTATGGGAATTACCACAATCCCGATATTGCTATAGTATCAGCGCTATCAGCACTGAATGACGCATTGCAACAACTATGGGCGCTTCGGAAGTCAACTGGCGCTGACGATTTGAATGGGAGAAGGATTCAGACGACAGTTGGACGTGAGGAATGGAGGTTCCATCGTAACGTAATCGATTGTTATAAATATTTACATTAGAGCGATATAGCTGTGCTATATACATTTATCATGCCTGTATTCCCGGTGATGCGTGTATGCCTGAAAGCAACAACACCTCGAAAAATGTAAATCGCGCTGTGGTTCGCGGTTTATTGCATCTCATAACCACCGCTTATTCAATACAAGTCGTATCGTTTCACTGGGCATATGCTGAGAGTCGCGGTTGTGATATACCATGTACTAAAGATCTTTCGTTCGCGTTAGACGTATGAGAAGTCCTGTCTGTAAAGTCACTTCTTCGCCGTCCAACAAGGCAACGCCGTCATGGAGAGGGAGAAGCGAGCTTAGTGTACGATGCACAATGAATACGCTTTCAAGCAAGACAGCAGGATCAAGCGGAAACGTAGCTCCCTGATTCTAAATCAAACGGCTAGGAGAAATGCTTAGGGACGACTCAGAGTTTGTTTCGGTCATTATGACCAAACCACGTCTCCGAACGTTTCATCAGTGAGAGTGAGAACCACCGTCCCATAAAGCTATATCCACCACGACGATCTGCAGAGGATGGGATTCAGAAATCACGAAAGTGGAGCATGTGAGAGGACATATATTGCTGCAGATAGGAATAGGTCTAAATCGACCAGATGATAGTAAGTAAATGATGTCGATGAAGGATGCGTAAGTGAGAGAGATTTGGTGTGTTGAGTCTGCTGAACTCCGACTGATGACACTAAAGGTTATTAACTGAAGGGGTGATAAAGCTGATGGCGTGATGGAAGGAGTCTCCCAGCGTTCATTCTCTGAACGAAGGATTTTGCCTTTGCCGCTGAGCCTGGAAAAGCGCACCGGCAGTGGTGCATGATGTGGGGCCACTGGAGTCGTTGAGGAAAACTGGAAGAACCTGGATGCGCGAACAATGCCTGCATTGAATTTGCAGCAAGTCGACGACTCGTCAAAGGCGGTACAATCAGGTGAGAACCAGGAGCGAGCTGATGAAATTAGTCGAGACGGTGGTTTCTCCAAATGGAAAAATGCTATCAGGCCGTCCTATCGTTCAGACCAAGATCCGGGGAAGCTTGGCCGAATGGACCAGCCTGAGGATCTTGAGTATGTCACGTTGACGAGAGTCGTGTGGGCCAGTCCTAATGCACTTCTTGTCCAAGGCTACCTCCGAATCATCATTAGTTACTTGGGTGAAGACAGAGTACAACAGTACTACATATAAATGGGACTCAGAGTAAGAAATTAAAAGCTCGCCTAGTCTCGTGAAGGAACAGCCACCACGACATAGTGCATGCGGCAAGCTCGGCATCGTTTCGGACTTCGAAAATCATGCGACCACCACGTCCTCGTCGCTCTGCACGCCTCAAGCGTCTACAGGGGCCCAAAGCTATGGAATACAACAGTCATACAAGTAGCAGATGAAGAGGGAGATATCGATGCGTGGGAACAAATTGAACCATATCCGATAAACCCGACCTTTCGTGTTAACTTGTAAGCACTATTAGAAATTATGTCTTTACTGGCTGGTTGGAACCGCATCAAATTGTCAATGTTCACTCCAAGTCCACACCATAGATCTAGGCCGACCTGAACTTACCTCATTTCTCATCACTATCAGAAGGACGCCAATGGATAAGGTAGAACAACGTAACATTGTTATTATCGGCGGTGGAATCATTGGTGCGTAGTACTACTAGCTCCACAGCCGCTTATTCAATTCTCTCTGATCGGCTTCGACAGGATGCAGCGTTGCTTACTACCTGTCCAGGCACCCATCATATTCTACCTCGACAACAAATATCATAGTTCTCGAAGCCTCGGCAAACGGGGTAGCGCAAGGAGCTTCTGGAAAGGCTGGTGGATTGGTTGCCAAATGGGCATATCCACGTGAAATCGTAGATATCTCATTTCCAGAGCACGTCAAGCTCGCTGAAGAGCATAACGGTGCTGAAAGGTGGGGCTGGAGATTCGTTGGTTGCGGCAGTTGGGAGGGGGAGGGGGAGGCATTTGGCGAGCGTGGATCTGGTGTTGGCAAGGGAGGTAAACGCAAGAGTTTGGAGAAGACACTCGGTTTCGACGCTAGTACCGCGGCACCGGAAAGCAGAGCGGCCAAAGGACTGCCTGACGACTTAACTTGGGTCAAGGAGGAATTAACCACGTCATACAGCCCAATGTCTGGTCCGGACGGGACAGCACAGGTTCATCCCTATTTATTCACCACAAGTATGCTCGACCTCGCGATGGAGAAAGGAGTTCAATTGGTAGAGGGAACTGCTATCTCCGTTGAACAGGTCAACCGTCGTGTCACGGGCGTCACTTATCGTGATCGGTCCGACTCCGATTGCATCAAAACACTCCCTGCAACGCATGTAGTGTTATCGGCTGGAGCATGGTCGCCATCCATCATACCTTCCCTTCCGATTGCAGCCACCCGCGCTCACAGTGTTACCATCCATCCCAAGGCCGGTGTTACGATATCACCCTACGTATTATTTACAGAAATATTACTTCCGCATTCTCTCAGCGCCTCTCCTGAGATATATGCTCGCCCGGGCAACGAAGTGTATGTCTGTGGTCCAGGAGATGACTCGACATTGCCTGGCAACGTAGATGACGTTGAAATCGATCTAGCGGCTTGTCAAAGCATAACAAACCAAGTTGCCAGCATCTCCCAGGAGCTGAGAGAGGGAGCGGTCGATGAGCGTCAAGCATGCTTTTTACCAGTGGTACGTACTGGTGGGGGTCCCATCATCGGGGAAGCAGAGAAGATTGCGAAAGGTCTATATATTGCCACCGGTCATACCTGCTGGGTAAGTGAAGCACCCCGCAATTAATTTTTTCACGAGTTTGTTTACGGGTGGGCTTCGAAGGGAATTTGCAATGCGCCTGGAACAGCCAAAGTAATTGCAGGACTTATCATGGAAAGAAAGGGTCGCTCGCGCAATTTGACGAAATTGGCACCATCGAGGTTCTTGTAGGAAAATTCCAGGATGCGCTCCAGGCAGCCAAGGTGGTATTTACTATTCGGAACCCTAGGGCGTAGCTTCTGGGGTGCACTTGCGCCATTTGACGAAATAGGTACCGACGTCAACTTAAAGTGTTCAGAATAGTTATCCGGGACTGAGCTACCTCACCACGTCTTGAACATGGTGTGTCGAGCACCGTCAAAGAGCGGTACTGAATGTGTCACCTCAATATTAAGTGTGACTGGTGCACTATAGGGAAGAGTCATATGCAACGTACATTACATAATTATGATCATCGATGAACAAATGGAGCAAGGACAAGCCTATGAGTCAAGTCAGCTGTGCGAAGTCGGAACAAAGCCCCTATGATTTACATACTTCAAAATGCGTGACACCGGAACAGAAGCCCGGCACCGCGGCTGTGTTTTCCATGAGAAATTGACACGTCACAGCTTCAGAAAAGCCAGCGCATATGGCTGCAGGTCAGAACAACTTACAATGTTCCTCAACTTATGTAATGTCAATATTTTATATTTTGACAAAAAAACTTAGCAAAAATACTATGACAGAAATTATTGCTTTATTTGGATAGTGCCTTCTTCCCATCAAGTACTTCATCGAAGCTGGTCCATTAGAAGACGTTTCAGAGTCGACCGGTCGATTCTCTCGGTCAGTTTCCATTGTCCGAGTCATATCATCTCTGATGGTTTTAAAATATCAACGTTGCTACACAGCACAGCCTAATTCGGTTGACCCGAATTTACGTCCAGCTGCAAAGCACAACATATCAGCCTCGTGGCTTGTCAGTGATTATATCGGTCGCACTAAAACGGGACGAGCGTCAAGTGAGCAACTTAATTTCGCACTTTCTTCCCGCTCTCATCTCAGATTCTCACAAGTCTTGCTCCTTCTTTGGCTAGTGGCCATGATCTTTTCCCTTTGACTGCTCCTTTGACGATCTTTGATTCCACGTCGCGTATCGTATTGCACTGCGACTAAATCCTAGTGCTCTAAACTCTCAAAAACACGTACGGTATGTCTAAGCCTTCGGGTTTCTCACTATGTCCGCCTAGGCTGCGGAATATGTCATGTGCTTGAAATTTTTTGGCCATATTCACTGACCCTATTCAAATACTAGAGTCTGGAATCTGACGAACACACCACGCTTCAACAAATCATCCAAAAACCTCTTTGATAGTCTTTCATTACGCACGCACCCTCGACATTGGGTATCACCCTCCCTCGCAAGTTTCAGACATGAGTTGTAGCCGGCCGCATTTACTACCTTCAAAACAATATATCTCCGCCGAAGACTGTGATCTCCTGGAGTATGTTCACCGTCACAGGCATCAGTTGACACTCGCTGACACATTTGCAACAGCCTTCTTTGTTCTCGTTTCAATGTCGCAAAGACGACGTTAGAGCCGGCATCCGAGATTCCGACAACCTTAGACATACGCGTCAAACAGGATGCTCACATTCCTTCGCATGTCATCGCCGTCTTTGACATCCCAGAGAGCGAATGGGGCTCATCTTATCAGCCTCTCTTGGTACCCATTCGTGTCGACCTCTTCACCCGTGGTTTTCGCTCCAAAATAATTCCACTCAGCCCACCTGGTTCTACTTTTCCGGTACCCTATTGCGCTGAAAATGCCGAGGGGCAATTTGTGACACTCCCCGTAGTCCCACTGCTTGTCCCACACGCTCCTTCCATCCCTCTACTCTTCCTCTTCGGACTTGGGCTTGAGACACGATCGCACCTGCTATGTTGCCGCCTCCTCCCCGCTGAGGTGATAGGAGAATTTCCTGCTCCTCCCACCATGGCTAACATCATGGCAACGCTGTGCAACGACGAACAACTCCGAGAGCGTAGCAAATTCAATCAAGGACTATGGAAGAACATACTGTCTTTAGGACCACGAGACTCGCATTTCATCGAGCTTGCCCAGACAGCGTGGAATGTCACAGTGGAAGCACGGCGAATCCGACAGCGGAACACGGCGTCTCACACCACATCGGTCCCGAATTGAGAGAACTCATGTCTATTTTAACGTTTTCCCTTTCATTCCGCTTTGCTCATCTCGCTAAAATGGCCTTTATACGACACTTTGCTGAACGAGGATCATGATTAGCTTCTGCTTACATCTCACTTACTTTACGCATCGCAATCGATTTGCTAATTCTTTACTCCGACGTTCTTTCATCCCCCTCCGATCGCTAATATCCTACGTGTAGATAATCATTAATTTCCTCGCGATGACAGCCGAAAAGAGTAGAAAAGTAATCTTGAGGTGCGTAGCGTTGCAAATCATTAAGTTAGGTCACCGCCCCGACTCAGATCGGGTGGCGTAGTGGACGCCTGTCATCCGTTGTTGGATCCTCCCTTTTCCGTCATCGAAGAGGCCGAGGTTGGAAAATAAACACACCTGACATTCTGCGATGCTGGCATACCTATTTACGGTTGCTTGTGCAAGGATAGCTAGTATTTGAAACCCACATTGATATTCTAGCCAATGTCATGCTCCTGCATGATTAAACTAGCACACACAAGATGAAGTACTGTATAACTCGAAAGATAAAGTCCACAAATGCATAGAAAAAGAGACAGTAAAAACAAAGAGACACCTAGCAGCTCACCCCCTCAAAAGTCCATCTTCTCCCCATCCACACGACTCCGCCTCCTCGCATACTCGCTCCTCCTCGTGCGCTTCTTTGCGCTCATAAGCACATCCCCACCCACTTTCGCCACACCATGTGACTGCCCGACGTTTGCGCCCATGCTAGACCGTATCCTTGGCATGCCGGCACTCGCATGGGAGCTGGATGCACCCACACGTGGCCTCGGAATAGCACTTGCGCCAGCCTGCTGGGCCTCTCGTTGCGAAGCCAACTTTGCAATCACCTTTCCCCTAGATATACGTGGCCGCCGTCCGGGCATAACCTTCGGCTTCGGCGGAATTGGAGGCTTTGCGGTGGCGAGCGTAACAGCTGCTGCTGCAAGGGACATACGAGGCGGTGCCCCCGAAGGCTTCGACGAAGGGCTGATCGGCGCCAAGGGCTGGCTGAATATCCGGCCCTGACTTCGGGGGACCATCGGGGAATTCACCACATGTGCCATTGCATCCTTTTCCTGTTCTTTTCCTTTCTCGCTGGCCTTGTCTTTCACCTGGAGTGGGGAAAACGACGGCACTGGCAGCCTGCTGGTCTTGGCTAATGATGATGCAGTTGGTGCCGTGAGGGTAGAGACGCGAGCTCGAACCGTGCCAATGGTTGCAACTCTTAATGTACCAGTGAGAGAAGTCTTCGAGCCCATGGAGGATACGTGTGCGTTATTTGTTCGCGAAGCAACACCAAGGGACGAAGCAGAGTTAGTCCTACTATGGCTCATCCTACTTGACGTCCCTGGAGCAGGGAACTGAATTGGAGACGATGACGTTGAATCAGCTACTGGTGCAAGCGAACTCCCGGAGGGCATGCGTTTGCCATTACTGACTGATGGCACACACTCTTTAGGGACGGGTGGTACTCCCGAAGAGCCAGGGATAATCGAAGGTTTTTTGGACATCGACTGTGCTTTTGGCGGCTCTTTGGTTACTTTGGAGGACATAGATGAGGCTAGAGTCTTTGTCTGAAGTACGGGTGCGGGCTTCGCGGCGAGGGTGTTTGGTTTCGACCCAGTTGTTCCGCGATTCCAAACATTTGAGACGATATTCTTTGCAGAAGAGAGGAAACCGAAACGTGATGTTTGCTTGGGTGGTTCTGTAGATCAAAGTCAGCAGAGTTGATTCGAACCATGATTTGTTCGGACAGTGTCAGGATCTAACTTACGGACACCCTTGCCTATACTTGGCCTACCCATGCTGCTTCGCCTCTTGGCTTTGTTGGCATCCAGCTTCCGACGAATGGCCTCACGCTCCTTAAGTTTCTTTGTCTCTTCCCTTTCCAACTCTGTATCCTCAATAGGGTCGATGCGAAAACGTTTAGATTTGCGCCTATCATTCTCTTGCTCATCCTCCTCTTCGCCGTCATCATCGTCATCATTGTCGCCAAATCCTCCTGGTACGACCTTCTTCGAAACTGGGCGTAACCTTACACTTGAGGTAGAAGGAACGCGATCCTTCTTCACCACAACGCTCGACTTACGTGTCTTCCCAGTGATGGAGGCGGGCCCAGCGGTAGTCTTTCGCTTGCCCAAAACAGGTGCAGCTTCTGCACTAGATAGCAGTCCGCGTCGCGCAGCATAGTGACTAGTGATGCTGTCCATCTTATCGAATTGTGCTTGGTGCGCTTTATCGAATAGCTGACTAGAACTAGCTTTCTTCTCCTGCTGTAGGTCCTCTGTAATGGAGTGTCTTGACATGGACTGTTGCTGACGTCTTAAAACATCAAAGTCTACGCTTGCGACACCCTCCGATCTAAGGCGCGCGTTCATGTCGTCCAGCACGCTTTGTGCCGCGCTTCGAAATTGCGCGTTTGAAAGACGGTGCTGAGGGTTAGGAGATCCAAAGATGAAAGGCTCAGAGCGGGGTATTCCCAATTCGCCGCTTGTCTTTTCTGGGGAGCGCTGTGGGCGAAATGAGTTCGCATCCTCCCGAGCACGAGTAAGCCTTGGTGCTGGGGAGAATAAATCTTTTGGGACATCAGATGGCTTTTCGTCAGACTTCGGGGTAGCACCTGTATTGAATTTCGAACGTGCTGGCGTGGATGACTGAAGCGTGCCGGAGAAATCGACATCGATGTCCATGTCGGAAGTATTTACAGGTTCAAAGGCAGAAAATGTTGGGACATCTGGGTATATGCGCCCGCGTTTGGCTCCTCCAGGAGAGAGGGGCCATACACTGCCACCTTCTGCTCCGCCAGGCGTTTGGGGCACAAGATCAAAGGACGTCTTGAATGGATGTAACTTTGGCGGGGAGAACAACGAGTTATTAGGTATGTTGGAGGCGACTAGACGGATTGTAGTCGTTGCAGGCTCCTGAGATATACTGAGACGGGCATTGTCTGGTGCTGGGAGGCCTGCAAGAGTGTTCTGTCCTGGCACGGGCTGAACTTCGGGCTCCGGCTCAGTCGGAGCCGTGCTCTGCGATTTGCCACTTTGCGTGGAAGTGAGCGAAGATTTCGATGAAGCGGTTGTGGTTGTTTCATTCCCGCGTTTCAGTCCAAGAGAAGTGGCTATGGCTTTGAGAGAGGAACCAACACTTGAAGCTGAATAGCACGTTAGATGTTTTCATTTTAATAGCACCCGAAAAAAGAGTCAGCTAGATACCTTTGCCCCCGTTTGTTCCAAACTCTCCTGCTTGTGTGGCATTACGCGCCTGGTTGTTTTTGAGTGTACTCGCAGCATCTTCATCAACTTCTGCAATGCTGTCCATGACAATCTCCCATTGTTCACTCGGGCGCGTCAGTGCAGACAAACTGCCCCCTTCCTCTCTCGCAGTATCTTGTTCATCTTCACTTTTATCGCCCCTAGCTGCATAGCTCAACGGATCATCAGGCGGAAGTGTCTGTGCGTGTAGCTGGAGACGCTCGACGAGATCCTTGTTCTTTCCATTAGCTTTGATACAATGAATCTTGCATAATTTGACTAATTGGTCGCGTTTGAGGGAATTCAGAGCCGGGCTATTGAAGAGAATTCGGGTGGTTGTTGCCATCGTCAAAGCTATTTGATAAACCAAGTTGAGCCTACAAATTAATCCTGTTCAAAATGGGTCACCTGATCGCGTTGTATCACGTGACTAACATACAATATCGATATTGTTCCCGACCGGTACTTGAATGAATTTGTGTATACAGACATTCATGCATAATACATATCACTGCCCCTTTACCCAACCAAAATGCGCTAGAACTGGTTCCCTTCCGATTCTTTCAGAGTATACGAGACTACGAGCTGCGGCCTTAGTGTCTTGGGTGCCCCCTCGACTTAGACTTCTGAATGTCGACTTTTCCGAATCGACTCTTTCTAGTCGGAGAAGGGCACTACAGTGTGTCTGATGCAAATTGAAAAATGCTTGTGGCAATCTCCCTACTTGAAGTGAGCCATCAATGCTAGGATATAACAGGATGCAATATGACTCGGGAAGCAACTGTATGAGTCCCCTCAGTGGACCACAATATTCATCGTTGCGATTCCCTTGACGCTGGTGATCTGGAGGGCACTCTAAGTATATAGCTTAGTAAAGTGGGTGAGTAATTAATTGTTAAATATAAAGGTTTCAACTTGTCTCGGTCCTTTAAATTTGCCATCGTTTGTTATAACGTTAAATTTTTGCTTCCCGCAAAAAAAAAATCCAGAAGGAGGCATAGGTCTAACAAGTTACAATATTATGAAGTTCAGTTTTTAACTCTTCATACGCGTATACACGCACCAAGTATACGCCGACGATTTGTTCTAGGCGTATCACTGCGTTGTGGTTTCGTTACCATCGGTCCTGGGCCACCCAGCTTGTTGTTGGTGATGTCTCAGTCCATATATTAGATTATTGTAGCAGTTATTTTTACGAACCGTTCAACTATGGATTTATTGTGTTTCACTCTTTCTACCTCTCTTTACTTGTTCTATGTTTTCACTTGCACCTCCACTCCCTACTCAAACGCATAGCATTATTCGGAACAGTACACAGGAATGGCGATCCTCTGTACTCGAGAGCAGCCGTCCATTGACAGCGATCTCATCAACGGGCAATTATTGCGCCACCCGTTGCCCACCAAACTCGCGGCCGTGGTGTTTTTTAGACAACATCCACGACTAGTGAACACGGCACCTCCAGAGACCAAGGTCAGAATGGCCAAACTGTTGAGAGCCGATGTGTCCGAGGGAAGTAAGGCCGAGAGAGAGAGAGCTGAGAAAGGAAAGGACGATACGGCCGAAGAATAGAGCACATCGAGTGCGAGCGTCTCCAAACGGAGAACGTCGACGACGTGTCAACGTCGGCAATCTTTTCGTTCTTTAAGTATATATTTTTCATCAAAGCTATTGCTGGCAGACTCACCGTATAAGAGGACGCTGTTTTCGTCGAAACGTCTCAGATTCGAAACGAATACTGAGACGTAAGTACAAGTCCCACTGTAACGTTCGAGCGCAAGCGCTGACGTACATCTAGTCGTACCTTTGTTCTAGGTACAAACAATTGTTAATAGAGATTCGAAACGAATACTGAGACTCGTACCTTTGTTCTAGCGTGTCATAAAACCTCCCGCGTGTATCGTTCCTCCACAGGTTATGAGCCCTGTCTCCTCCATGGACTTGTCGACTCCCAGCACCAATTCAAACCTTTTTAACATCCCGAAGCTCGCCGAAGATGGCTCGAACTGGATAACCTACAAGGAAAGGACGTTAACGGCTATAGGTGCACGAGGACTTACGAGATATACCGATGGACGAGCTAAAGAGCCTACGCCTTTCGTAAAGAGCTCTACGGGGGCCGTTACGAAGCCGGATGGTACAACACCTACGCAGAAAGAAATCGATGAGCTCGACGCAAAGACCGATGAGTATCAACAAAAGAACTCACTCGTAAAACAGCAAATATTTTGCACGATCACAGATCGGCTGCTGTTACGTGTCCAAAAGTTAGCATCCGCGTCCGAAATCTGGAAGGAAATATGCCACATACATGAAGGCAAAACCGAACTCGTCCAGATAGATCTGAGACGGAGGCTCCAGGAGACGAGGTGCGAAGAAGGTGGTGACGTCAAGGCTCATTTTTCAGAGCTTTTGCGCCTGAGGGAGTCGTTAGCTGGAATGGGGGTAGCCGTCATTGATACGGACTTTCATGCCATCATCCTAGGGTCCTTACCTGAATCCTACCGGCCGCTACTGTCGTCGATGAACGCAGCGGCCAAGATAACGAAAACTCCCCTCTCGCCCTACGAACTCATCACCATCATCACAGAGGAATACGAGCACCGGTTACTCACCGAACGACGTCCCAACAAACGCGGGACCAACAGTGCGCTCTCCGCGAGAACAAATGCAGGGAGGAGCACGAGCTCGCAGAGCTCGGCTCCAAAATCCAACCCCGACGCAGTCTGTACGAACTGCGATCGTAAGGGCCACTGGAAGAGTGACTGTTGGCGAAAAGGTGGAGGAAAAGAAGGTCAGGGGCCGAATCAACGGCAGAGACAAGGAGGACGCACCCAAAAACAAAGTGCCAATGTAGCCAAAGAGCCGGAGCCAAAGGACAACTACGCTTTCGCTACGTCAGACCTCGCAGTCATAGCAAAATCGATGGACGTACCTCCAGAGCGCCGAGGAGCAATAGTAGACTCCGGCGCGACCTCTCATTTCTGCCCGGATAGGGCAAAATTTGTATCCTTCGTCGAGATCGCCCCGCAGAAGATATACACTGCGAATGGAGCTACTGTCAATGCGACAGGACGAGGAGACGTGAGGATGGACTTACCGTTGGGCTCGAAACGAACGACCGTGACGCTAAAAGACGTCCTATATGCCCCCTCCATGGCATTTACCCTTATCTCCACCAATAAGATCGCCTCCGCCGGTTTGGCCGTGCTGTTCGAAGGAGGAATGTGCAGGATACTGTCTGCTCCCCCCGAACGAAGGACGATCGCAGAAATACCCCAAGTCCAGGGACTTTACGCTGTAACGTCCGACCGTAAGCATCGTGCCAACGTCGCCAGGACAAAGCTTACCATCAATGATGTCCATCGTGCCCTAGGGCACGTATCACATGCGGCCCTTCTTGACGCAGTCAAGAAGGGCCTAATCCTGGGCATAGACATAGATCCGGCGCCCGCCATCCAGTTCTGTGAAGTCTGCGTGAAAGCTAAGTCAGCTCAGCAGTCCTTCCCAAGAGAAACGAAGATGCGCGCACTTACATACGGAGAACTAGTCCATACGGACCTCTGGGGACCGGCGCAGACGACGAGTTTGGGAGGCTGTAAATATTATGTCAGTTTCACGGACGACTTTAGCCGGCAGACGCGACTCGAGTTCCTCAAACAAAAGAGTGACGCACTTACCGCGTTCAAGTCCTATGAGGCATGGGTGGCCCGTCAATCACCAGGTGTGCGCGTGCGCAAAATCCGTTCGGACAGAGGAGGAGAGTATCTGAGCGCCGAGTTCGATCAATACTTGCGTCAGCAAGGTATAGAGCGGCAGCTAACAGTGCACGACTCACCCCAACAGAATGGTGTCGCCGAACGACTCAACCGGACACTCGTCGAGCATGCGAGAGCAATGCTCCTAGGCAGAGATATGCCAAAGTACCTGTGGGCCGAGGCCGTTAGTTACGCCACTTGGCTCAAGAATCGCCTACCTTCAAGGGCGATCCCAGGTAGCACGCCCTACGAGTTGGTGCGCAAGTCCAAGCCGGACTTGTCGCAGGCCCATGAATTTGGGGCCAGGGTCTTCGTCCATATGCTGGAGGCTGGTAAGCTGGAGGCGAGGGCGGAGGAGGCAGTTTTTGTGGGGGTAGACGCTGAAAGTAAAGGATACCGGGTGTATTGGCCCGGCAGACGGCGTGTCTCGGTGGAGAGGAATGTGACCTTCACGCCGATCCTGGCAGCCGATGGTATGCCGGACGAGGGGGAGTCTGCTGTAGTCAACGAACATAACAGCGGCAACGGTAATAATAACTCACCTAGTAGCGTCCAGCCCATCACCATGCCACAGCAACCTCAACCTTCTACTCCTAAGCAACCCCAACCATCTACTCCTCAGCAACCTCAACCTTCTACTCCTAAGCAACCTCAACCATCTACTCCTCAGCAACCTCAACCGTCTACTGCCCAGCAACCTCAACCATCTACTCCTGAAGCGAGGTCGACGAGGGTAAGACCACCCCCAGGGTACTATGCGGCGCTGAATGAGGGCCAAACGGCAGCCCTAACCATGGAAAGCCTGTTGGAAGCGTCAGAACTCGACCTCTTGGATGAAGAGGCGCATATTCACCTAGCATTGGCCGCCGTCCAACCAGAACCGACCCTCCAACAAGCCTTGAAGGGCCCAGACGCTGCAGAGTGGCAAGAAGCCATCAATTACGAAGTCAGTCAACTCGAGAAGCTAGGTACGTGGGAAATCGTAGACGCACCTCGAGGCGTAAACCTTATCCCATGCCATTACGTCCTGGCCACAAAGCGCGGGCCGGACGGCGAGAAGCTGAAGCTTCGCGCGCGCCTAGTTGCAAATGGGCAGCGCCAGAAGTACGGGGTCGATTTCTTCGAAACCTTCGCCCCCACGGCCAATATGAGCACAATACGTGCAGTCCTAACGATGGCTGCTCAGCACGACTGGGAAATACACCAAGTCGATATTAAAAGTGCGTACCTATATGCGAGTCTGCAGGAGGACATATATATGCGAGCGCCCCCTGGATACTTGAAGGATGGTCAGGAAGGGAAGGTACTGAAGCTGAAAAGAAGCTTACCTGGACTCAAACAAGCAGGATATGAGTGGGCGCAGGAGCTAGCTGGAGCCTTCAATGAAATGGGCTTCAGCAGGTCAAAAGTAGATCAAGCCGTTTTCTACAAACGCACCTCGCGCGAACACGTCGTCATCACCGTCTCTGTCGACGACATGGCCGTCACCGCCAACCATATATCCCATATCCATCGGTTTAAGTCCGAGCTGCGCGCGCACTTCGAGATTAGCGACCTAGGGGAGTTGAGCTGGTTATTGGGGCTGAAGGTGACGAGGGACCGCGTAGCACGCACCTTGACACTTTCACAGAAGGCATACGTCGAGACGATCCTCGAAAGGTTCCACCTGGAGGACGCGAAGGTCCTGCACACGCCCATGGAACCAGGTACTGTCCTTTCCATAGATCAGTCCCCTGCAACACACGCCGAACTCCAAGCTATGCGAGACATACCATATCAACGCGCGATCGGTTCGTTAATGTACGCAGCTACGAGTACCCGGCCAGATATCGCTTTTGCGGTGGCAACACTGTCGCAATTTATGAGGAATCCGGGGAGACCCCATTGGGAGGCCACCAAACGCGCCCTGCGGTACCTGAAAGGCACCGCAGACTATGAGCTGACGTTGGGATCCAGCGAGGGAGGAATTGAGGCGTTTGTCGATGCCGATTGGGCATCGCAGCCACATAGGCACTCCATGAGCGGGTACATCGTACTGCTCCATGGAGGCCCCGTTTCGTGGAGCGCGCGCAAACAGCCTATCATAGCCCTGTCAACAGCTGAAGCTGAGTACATAGCGTTGACCAGCGTGGCAAGGGAAGTACTTTACCTGCAACTCCTCATCCGCGAGCTCTACGACGTCCAAGACCTCCCCACACCCATCTTCTGCGACAACCAAGCTGCTATAGCGTTAGTCTCGACGGGAAAATTCCAATCGCGCACCAAGCACATAGACCTGCGATACCACTTCGTACGCGGCCACGTGAAGGACGGTACCTTCAAGATAATCTACTGCCCCAGTGACGACAATGTCGCGGACGCGTTCACGAAGCCATTGGCACGTCCCCGACTCCAGAGGTTGAGGACATTGATGTGTTTGGATAACGCTCGAGGGGGAGTGTTGAGAGCCGATGTGTCCGAGGGAAGTAAGGCCGAGAGAGAGAGAGCTGAGAAAGGAAAGGACGATACGGCCGAAGAATAGAGCACATCGAGTGCGAGCGTCTCCAAACGGAGAACGTCGACGACGTGTCAACGTCGGCAATCTTTTCGTTCTTTAAGTATATATTTTTCATCAAAGCTATTGCTGGCAGACTCACCGTATAAGAGGACGCTGTTTTCGTCGAAACGTCTCAGATTCGAAACGAATACTGAGACGTAAGTACAAGTCCCACTGTAACGTTCGAGCGCAAGCGCTGACGTACATCTAGTCGTACCTTTGTTCTAGGTACAAACAATTGTTAATAGAGATTCGAAACGAATACTGAGACTCGTACCTTTGTTCTAGCGTGTCATAAAACCTCCCGCGTGTATCGTTCCTCCACACAAACATCACCATTGCCGCCGTCGACGGCGACCCCCTTCCTGCCTCAATTAATGGAAGGTACCAGGAGTTTACTTGGCTTGTTCATGCACGAATGGTAGTAGGGCATGCCCTTAATCGTGCCAGGTGAACTGCCTATCATTGGCCACCTGCCACCTGCCGCCTGCTCTCCCGGTGGCGGTACATAAACACGTTCTCACATTCAGGCAACTATTACTCTTTTTTCCTTGTACGGCCTGATTTTTTCGCGGCCTGGAGACTAATGGTAGCAGACAGATTTCGAGCGGATCACAGTCGCATTTTGTGATCCACGATCCGGCCAAAACCCGCGTGCTTCCCTTCCAATGGCCTTGCATTGGTAGCAACTGCGATCTTTTTACCATATGAAACCCTCTACTACGATATTAGTGGCAAGGTCGCCAACTTCGTAGCACTGCAGTACCTTTTTGTCATTTTAATACACAACGCTGAGTCGCTGACTGTGACGTTGTCGACGGTGAGTCTTTATATGGACTAACGCGTTCCAACAGAATTCAGTCTCGACTTGTTATTCGACTGGGCTTAAGGTTCACCAGCCTCTCATCACATACTCTCAGGCTCAAGCTGCAAGCCTGCAACTCTTGGCGAGACACTCATCAATTCAGGCTTATCTAATCCAATTGTCACGTGGACCGGTGACAATACCGTTTCTCACCGAGACGGGACAGCAACGCCTTCATAACTGTTTCGATCGCACATGAAGGCCTAGTTAATCAAAGGGTTCTTGGATGTTCTCGGCTACAGTTTTTCAGGGACAATGGAGCATCAAACTGCGGCGGATTGCAATCGCGAAGATGTGGATACACCTGTGGCGATGTGGCAACAACAGCTAATTGAAGCCTTTCAACTAGAGACAATTGGGAATATGCCGGTTACGGACAATGAGTGTATGCAATCGGTGGATTGCTTTCTCGATGCTTCTGTAGTAGGTCCATGTTTGCGCATATGGGTCCCAAACAATTTCCAAAAGCAGCTAAAATTTTGCTAGCAATCTGCTTAGAAGGAAATTTCGAGCGTGACTTGATGGATTGCTTTTGCAACGTCACGTCACGATCCACTCGAATTACTTCGTCCCTTCTTGTTCCCTTGCAGGTTTATAAAGGTCCCCCTCCTGTCATGGAATCCTCAGTCAAGTTCCCCTCGACAAACGCGTCCGTCATCTACTTGCATTCAATCTCCCGAAGCACTTCAAGCTTCCTTGCCATTTAAGCCGCTATTTTCAGTTCTTCCGCCTTTATCACATCACAATGGTCTCGCAAACGGCTAACTATGTTCGTCACATCGACTCGGAGAACACTCCTCCCGCTACACGCCTTACTGCGAAACCATCCAAAGTTCGCACCGGTATCCAGGGGGCCTCTCGTCGTCGCCGAGCTCTCGTTTCAGGCGGAGCTCATTACCTTAGGCATGCACTTGAGCATGCCAAGAAGCGCAAGGAGCAAACTCCGTCCAAAAGCCCTCTTGCTCCAGTGCGGATGGATGTCCCCACTATTTCTCGCGATGTCGAGATGGGGGACTGGACAACAGTGTCTAAGATCATCTCTCTCCCCAGACTCCTCGCTCGACCCAAGCCCACTGAGATCCCGGTGTCCACACTTCAGGCCGTGGCACCTGAACTTGTTCACACCCATATTGATTACATTCGCGATGGACTAGAATGCCTCGGGCCCGAGTAAGTCGAGATTCATCTGGTAGTCGATCGATCATCTGACGAATCCGTTTTCAGCATGCTCCGTGTCCTTGCAGGGATCAAAGCTGAACCTGCTTCCAATGTCCTCCCGCGGGAACTTTCGATAATTGTCAACGATGTTTCGTCTGACGTGCCCACCCACATGTTCGCGGTCTTCTCATCCCGCCAGCCGGCCCCTGCACGCCGTCGTCGCGTCACGTTGTTTCCTGCACACAATCTCGTTTTTGCTATCCACTGCGCGAACCTCCCTGTTCTACCCACTCCAACACCAGCAATCGCAGAGTGCGCAGGCCAGGAGATCAAAGTGCCAGTGGTTCCTTTGTGCATCCCTGCCCCTGAGGTCTTCCCTCAGCTCTCCACATTCCTATATACGAAGCGTATCGACCACCTTCTTGGGTCACTTATGCCACTACCCACCCCACCCCAGCTCTACCTCGATGATCCTACCACTGTCATGCCTCTTCTCAGACAGTTCGCTCAGAAAATTGCCGATACATTTACGGTGAGCGCTCTGCTGCGTCACATTACCAAAGTGCACAGCACGTGGCGCAATACGGTTGCACTGGGCATCGCCGACGAGCGGCTCTGGTGTGCCCTCGATACAGCATGGGAAGTGCTCCTCACGTCCCTCGCAATTTCCACGGGAAAGCCTCACCTCATGACAGAGGGCGCATAAATAGATCATCTTTCATATCGTCTGCCATCGAATTGTTTAGGATTTATGATATTTCTCACCCTCTCGCGCATGAGATCGGTAATACTTCCATCGTGTATGATTACGCAGTTAACTATCGTCAGTACCATAGAGGCGACGTTTTTTATTGATATAATATATATGCGGAATCGTTGTGCCAATTTTCATTTGCTGCCTTGTCAAAGTAGTACCTATCATTGGGCCAAAGTTGCAATATAGTAGAAAATTGGAAAACGCTTCATAGCCTCTCCCTCGACAATCTCACGCTTGTAGTGGATGCTCTCGCAACATCTGAACTATGACGACATTTCGGGACATTTTATGGGAGGCGCATATATCGCTCTAGCTGCAGCTGGTGTCGTGCCTGCGCTGATGCAGGCAGCAGGACGCTGGTCCTCGGATAAGTTCCAAAAATACACTCGGAAGAGTCAAGACATTTCATCCATGGGTTTAGGCGGGTTTAGGGCACCGTGACTCATCGAAAATTGACAACGCTGCATGCTCGTTTCAATTCTGTATTAAATCCATTGCCTCGACTGTATTTCTTGAGAGTACTAGTGTTGTGTGCTTGTCGCCTCGTCTGGAGTCCTATATGAAGAAAGAAAAAATATGACAAATTTGGAATAGCCCTATTATCATAAGCGTTTTTGTCGAGACTTCAAGACTCGTCTTTATCTGCCTTACACGTTTTGTCCCCGGCGTGCTGACTGGTAGCTACGCGTACGATATGATCTGCGAGTTTCCTTGCATACACGGGCTGTACAGTTTCTCATTGTCAAAACGGTCCTCCGAGTTGGAGCTGATATTGAGCTGGACTCGGAGGTTCCGGCTTGCCCTAAACACCTTGTCTACGAGTGCCAGTCGCCGTTGACAATCATGATGGAAGCACTTTCACTTGATTACGGTGACACTTACGCCAACTCGCTCATGGCAATTCTACTGTTTCTAACATTATGCGTCGGCATATCTCTGGCAGCACCATTTGCACACCACTGAGGGAAGAGTACGTGTATCAAAATAGAAGGCTTCTGGCTGTACCAGTGGTAGCAGTTACCAGCCACACTTCCCCGACTTCCCGTGGTCGACAACACATAGGATCTTGTCCGTGTATAATTAGCATATACAGGAGAGACTAGTAGCCAAGGCAATGAGAAATTGATCGGAAGTGGAAGTCGGGAGACCTGGTGCGCATGTACGCTGTGGATCTAATAAAGTCTGTGGCACTGATATGAGTCTAGACATGATTAGACTACGAGCCTACCATGATACAGTACTGCTACTCGAGGATGAGCACACCGCACACAGAAGCTTCGTTGGCGTGTATGGAATGAGCAGCGCCAATCTGATATTTACGAAGCGCGCACTTCTCCCTGAGCAGGGTGGGAGGGACCGGCTATTGAACCTAGTAGTGATACAAACACTTTGCTTTTGGAAGCCAATCAGTTCGAGAGAACAACGCCGAAGTGCGCGAAGGTGCTTAAACTTGAGGCTCGAGGTGAGGCTAGGTGAAGGCTTGCTTATTCGCGCTACCTGCCATTGATCAAAAATCTTATTATAGCAACAATGTTTTGTCCGTCAGACTGTAGAATTCAATAATTGGCTGTGAATATTGCTGTGCAATCCATTGACGACTATGGGCAACCATGCATCCGAGGACTGGCCTCGGACCCACAAGGCCACAGGGGTCGCCTGGTAGTTATCCTCTTCCGCAGTAGACTGCCTTGAATCTGACGCAGGTATTTGCAATTGACTGGTGAGTCTTGTCCACTAGTGTAACGTCGGAGCCAACGACTTCAAGCCATGTATCACCTCTTTGCAGGCTTTCAAAATGCCACATGCCTACTTCATTTGATCAATGCAATTTATATATTCTGGTCCATCAGAAGAGCGGATGGCAAACCGTTATCAATCATTCAAATCTCGCATAATGTTTCTCCCCTGCATGTATATGTGGATCTCAGGTAGGTCTGTTTCGACCGCATTGGTAGCACGGAGATTATGATGACCTTCGACGACCTTTGACGAAGATACGATCTTGGCAACATGATATGAATGACCCAGCATCTTCACGGTAACTTAGCGACTCCCTCTTCGTTTCCGACACTAATGTACATGGTCGCCCAGTACCTTGTACTTGGCCTCCTTCGCATCTGTCGCTCTGTTTTGTTGCAAGCACAACAACTGCATTGCGGTATGTATTTTTTTATTCTGAATGCATTTACATCATCCCTGGCGACGTATGCTGCCGTAGCGTCCATTTCCTCCCCATCACACTCATATCTCCTCACTTCTCGGTCGCTGAGACCTTCTACTGACTTAACTATCTCAAATAAAGTTATTGCGCCAGATGGATTTTCACGTTCGTAAGTGCACCCACAATTATTTATGTTCTTTGGACGATGTTGTGATTTACCAGAACGACACTTGCCGGAGGAACATTTCCCGGTCCTCTGATCAAAGCTAACAAGGTATCAATTTCACCTGCATCCTTTATGTGTTTCTAAAGTTTCGCATATAGGGAGACCACTTCGCCATAAACGTGGTGAATAAGCTAAATGATAGCTTTATGCTCACAAGCATCAGTGTTGTGAGTGACCAAATCTACCTGTAATTTTTTTTGGTAGTTAAATGATATTGCAGCATTGGCATGGGCTTTTCCAGAACGGAACGAACTATGCAGATGGTGTTTCATTCGTCACACAGTGTCCCATTCCCCCAAACTACTCATTCCTTCACGCCTTTGATGCCCCGAATCAGGCTGGCACTTACTGGTACCATAGCCATTATTCCACACAGCAATGGTTTGTCGACTCAAACTTTTCTGACAAGATGTTTCTGAGATCCTCATATCCAGTGATGGTCTCCGTGGCCCTTTGGTAATTTATGATCCCGATGATCCCCTGTCTTATTTGTATGACGTCGATGATGGTAAGTGAATGAACATATAATCATAGTATTTAGCTTAAATCATTGCTAGAGACCACAATTATTAGCATTGCCGACTGGTAAATCCTAAAATTCATTTCTAGTTGCCTTCTCGTCATCTTTCCACAGGTATCATATCGTGTCCACAATTCTACGTTACATAATTGGCGTCAGCCCGGATTCAACGTTGATTAATGGGCTTGGTAGATATGTTGGCGGGCCAGAATCCGAACTTGCCGTTGTCAACGTCGAGTATGGAAAGAGATACAGGCTGCGACTCATTGGGATGTCCTGCGAGCCTTCATTCAAATTCTCTATCGACGGACACAACCTCACTGTGATTGAAACAGATGGTATACTTACTGAGCCACTCTTAGTCGACTCGCTCCGGATTTTCGCCGGACAACGGTACTCTGTCATCCTCACAACTGATAAGCCCGTGAACAACTATTGGCTTCGCGCGCTTCCAAGTACCACTGGGTCCACGTTTGACGGTGGCCTTAACTGCGCCATCCTGCGATACATAGGTGCACCAGCTGCAGATCCAGCCACAGACTACACAGACAGCACCATGCCGATGCTCGAGACGAACCTTCATCCCCTCATCAATCCTGGTGCAGCTGGAATTCCTGAGTATGGCAAGGCGGACATCAACTTGAACTTGGTCGTCGACAACATCGGTGGACTGTTTTTTATCAACGGTGCCGTCTACGAACCTCCCATTGTGCCAGTACTCCTGCAAATTCTTAGTGGTGCACAAGATGCCACCGATTTGATGCCCATAGGAAGTGTTATTGTGCTGGAGGCTAATCAAGTCGTGGAACTGACTATGACTACAAACGGCTTCGGCGCACCAGTAAGCAATATCTACTATCCCGTAATTGCATAGTGTCTGATGGAATTTAGCACCCGATCCACTTGCACGGGGTTTGCATTCGGTCTTCTTGGTGTTGAAACATTCTGACAGACATCTAGCACCCGTTTGATGTCGTACATTCAGGTGGTGCCAGTGACTTCAACTATTTGAATCCTGTGCGCAGGGATGTTGTCTCTAGCGGTGCTGCAGGTGAAAAAATGGTTATTCGATGGGTTACAGATAATTCCGGACCTTGGTTTTTGCACTGGTGAGCATCCCAGCCCATTTTTCATAATTCCTGCTCACCCTCCGGCAGTCACATAGACTGGCACCTCAATGCGTGAGTCTTCTGGGCCGAACTTCGTTACTACGAGACTCACTACTCTAGTGGCTTCGCGATCGTTATGGCTGAGAGTCCCTCTGAAACTCAGATGCACCTGAAGGGATTACCGAGTGAGTATTACATGGGATTTGGTCCTACACGACTCATCGCGATTGTTTCCTAGCTGCCTGGGGAGACCTTTGCCCTGCATACGATTCGTTGACATCACAATTGGGGGCGGTCGACTCGTATGCAGAAGCAGCTAATATAACGACCCTGCTTCTTCCTGATCACTAAAGACATTTTTACCAGCAGGGCTGGGGAAAAAGCGCAAGAAAGGGTGGTTCTATATTGCTTAGAACAATTGATACGTGTACTGACACCGAGGAACATTTGTGTCTTACATGAGACATTCATACGACCTACGCTCTGTACTTGGAATTCCTAGATACAATGCCCAGCAATGTCGAACACAGCGTTTTCCAGTACATATGGGTAGTGCTGCATCATAGATTGTCGATAGGAAGCTCCTATATATTACACGGCGCGCATCGGACAAAATTCTGCATGGTACAGCCCTGCAGTCGCGACAAGTAGTTCAAATATTGACAAAATGCACAACGGACGTGACTGCAGCCATGTACAGGATCAGCTTATATGCAGTGCACAGTCCAAATAGTTCTACTTAGCCACCAATTACTGCACGAGCATTCTACAATGTACAAGGTTCTCAAATATCAAATATGACTGTCATGTGGCATACATCTTCCGGCAAGACCCCACTCGCCTAAGAGTATTTCCAGAAAAAATAGTGATTAATGTGTGCGATGTCAGGTATCAATAACAAGTACATGATAGAGAGATCAACGAAGGAGCGTGCATCGTCTTAACTCTACGTATATCAACATAGTAATTCCATCCTTGTAGTCAATATCAAGGCTAGCGTTCGTGGTCAAATGCTCTTAGGGTTGTCACCTGACTTCGCAGCCAGGCTCACAGCAGCGAGCTTCTCACTAACATCGATACCCTCCGCCGCCTTCCCATTTGGACCCTTTGCAATAGATATATCGTCCTGAGACTTGAGCGATCGTTCTTCGTCGGCGTTGTGATGGTGAACGACATTTATATCCTCGAGCATTTCCTTTTCAGACTCTTGCTTGAAATGGTACAAATCATCGTTCAGCTTCTGCGCCTCTGGTGACAGGTGATTGACGAGCGATGTCATGCGCCTCATCGCCATCATACCCAGCACGGCTTTTCGGACTGCAAGTTACATTGCTCAGTAATTTCACGAGTGGAAGGGGAAAATGAGACACACATGTCCTCTTTGCATCGAACGCCTTCCTGACATGTGGCAACAAGTCTCTTGGCTCACCCGTCTCGTTCTCGACGAAGTGAGGTACCTCAGATGTGAGCCACTCGTGCTCAAGCATCTGTGCTGCAGTCGGACGTTCGTCGGGATCGACAGTCAAGCAAGTAGCAACAAACGTCCGCGCAGTGTCAGAGACAAGGGACCAATACTCATCTGTAGACGTATGAGGTGGCTCGAATGGCAAACCATAGAAGGAACAGACCAGGCTCAAACTTATAATCTCCGGCGATGATGGCTTCCATCTCTTGTCGTTGAGTGTCACGATCGAAAGGGGTGTAACCTATCCCAAGCTTTCAGCGCTAAAATCATTACAAGCGTGTCATATATGCGCACCAGCAAGCAGGAAATACGTGATTACGCCCATGGCCCAGACGTCGACAGGTTTTCCATGACCCGCTAGAAACAGTGTTAGGATAATGGTGAATGTCGTAGAATCACATTGTCGCACTCTTTTTGAAGATCTCGGGCGCCATGTACTACCAAAGCGTTTTAATCCACGTGCGGGAGCCGAACAACTCGAACTCACCCCAGGTGTGCCACAAACTTCCGTCAACATGCTCAACTTGTTCTCCGCCATGACTCGACTAAGACCGAAGTCTGCTATCATGATTTCCGAAGTCTTCTCAGGCTTCGACCGGAAGAGTAAGTTCTCCGGCTTGAGGTCACGATGCACGATCCCACACTCATGGATATATTTAACTGCCTGAAATATGGTGCGGACGAGCCCAGCCGCGTCACTTGCGTGTGGAATTGGTGATGTGTGAAATGGGAAGTAGGGGATACTTACGCCTCAGTGTATTGTCCCCTAGCACATATGCTATCGAAGAGTTCGCCACCAGTGCAAAGATCGAAGCAAAGGTAGAGGTTGTGTGATGTCTAAAAATATAAATGGAGCATTTGGTCAACATGCTGTACAAGAGCGTGTTCGCTGTGCACGGACCTCGAAGTAGTCATGCAGTGTCACAATATTCGGGTGACCACTCGATATCCTCTTCAATACAGCGATCTCATTGCGGACCTGAAGTAAAACGTAATCAGCACTGTTGGTCCGATGTTATATCGCAAAAAAAGAGGGAAAGTGGTTGTGGGCCTGCAAAATTTTGGATCTGGCGGCTGATAGATCATTGGACAGAATGTGCCCTGATCAGCGATCGTTATCAATATCATCGCAGCGCGCTTGTTTTTCCCATGACTGACGCGCTGTAACGTTACTTGACAACATGATATAATCAAACAATACAGGTTCAATTGCAGGATGCGCCCGCAGCGGCAGCGCAGCTAAACGATACAAAGCGGGATAGTGTATCCATGCTCACCATGTGCTCCCTCCCTTCCATGAGTTTCTTGTTAATGACTTTGCAAGCATAGTATTTGCCTGTCTTGATGTGTATGGCCTCCTTCACGATAGCATATGTGCCGCTTCCAAGCGTGCGACCAGTGCGGTACTGCACCAAGCAGGCAGATGATGTCAGAACGAGAAAAGCAAGAAGAACGATAATGCATGCGATGAGGAACAAACTATCCCCTCCTTTCTGGATGATAACTGTGGGCGGCAGAATTCAATCACATACCTGACAAGGAACGGTAGCAGATTGAGGCGGCATAATTGCTCCCTGAGCGTAAGAGTCCTGATTCTTGTGGTCAGATGAAACGAACAAGGGGCAGATGGAAGAATTGGGAGAAGATGAGATTTAGACGCAGCTGTAGAGCAGACCAAATCAAATCTCACCTCAATGACAGACTCCGGTATGCTTTCCTTTTCTGGGGGTGGCGGCGGCGGCGTGGGCGGCTTGCTGACTTGTTCTGGTTCCAGTTGTGGCTCTGGCTCCGGCACAGCAACAATGGTCGGTGGGGGCGATGATGCGACCGAAGAAGTTTGCTGTTGCGGACGCTTGCTCAATCCCACTGACGCTGCCAACGTAGAAGTCGAGAACCGTTGCGAGGGCTTTTGAGGCGGAGTGAGGGTTTGCGCACGTCTCGATTTGCGCTTTTCTGCCTGCTGGCTCACGTTATTCCCCATGCTGTCGCGTCAGGACTCGAAAAATGTCAATAAGTCGGTGAGGGATGGTCACGGCGAGGGACGAAGCAGTAGGCTCGCTGCCTGGAATTATCAAAGGTCGAAGGGTACCAGGCAAATATATACCGTTTGAAATACGAGTGGGCGCTTCGCTGACCTTCTATGTCGAATTCGAAGCACAGGTATTACTCTACCAAATTGCCGCAGAGCTGTGCACTTCGACTGCACCGCGTTCCTGGACAACGTCTCTCTTTGTCCCTGTAACCTGTTCTTTCGTCGAACTCCTTACTCGACCCGAGTCAAGTTTTAAGCTTAAGGCTGGGTAAGAACCTCTGCTGGCACTGGCTATGCTAGGCAGGAACACGAGGTTTTCATCTCGGATCCCCGCCGCTTACAAGCGAGGTAAACCAATCACTGCAGGTAAGTAGCCCTAGCTGGATTCGACTCCGAAGAGTTAGCATTTCACACTAGTACTCTGTCCTCAACAAGCCCCGCTCCATATTGATCAAGTTGTACGTCAATTCACCGGTCTGCATAGTGATTCTCATATTGATGCCATTTAGTTACCAGGTGCCTCGATACCTGTGTGCCGTTGGCTGGACAAGTCAGACCTTCATTAACATTGGTCATTAATCAGTAATGTTTGAACAGTCAGAGGAACCCACAGCTTCAGACGTGTTTGACTTGCGCAAATTTTGGTAGGCTATGTCCTATCATGTCTTGACCAATGACACGGACTCTGAATCTACCGATGCACCATAGTGCACACGATATGGGATCATTACGGGGTTTTTGGGGCACTACTTGACTGATAGTACCAAGACTACCGGAGCAATCTAAGTAAAAGGTAAGGTCTAGGGAGAACAGTGTGGGAATAATCTTCACGCGAACAACGCACGTCGCAAGCCAAGATCAGCACACTTGCAAGTCGTGCCCAGAGAATCTTCCAAACGTTGTACTGATCTAATGCGTCTGTTAGTACAGGTCGAAACAAAAGGGGCTACAATAGAGGGGCGACCATGCGTTTGGTTCAGGCTACCGTCCAAGTAATAATTAATAATACTTTCCATTATGATGCATGTCTCGGAATCTTAAATGGGCATGCATATGCGTGTGACTGTCACGCAATTCAAGGACAAGGACATGAGTGCATGATATGCAGACACGAATCTTCACTCCCATCAAGTTTGAACTTGCCAGCATCTGACCAACATAAGCTTTATTCACCATGCTCAGGCTCGCTCAGTGTCACGATGCTACTACATCTTGCGTTCATGAACATCGGCTGGCTCAGAAGCGGTTACGGTCCCGAACTTCCTGTCCGTACCCGAGTTCGTGATATAGTAGCCTGCCACAAATTAGTCTTAACGTAAACTCACGTACAGTCCAGAAAACCAACGGATCGTCCCGTTCTTGCTTTCTTGCATACTTGGATGTGGACTACGACGAAGAACATACCAGTTTCACTAGATTTACAATATCTCACCCAGTTAATTGTCATTATGCTCATCCGTCTCGTCCCCTCCGTATCACATGGCACTGTTCTCTACAACGTCTCTTTTCCGATCAACTTTCCTAATTTGCCTACTCCCCCTGCGTGGTCAAACCAGTTACACCATCTGACCTCGGTGTTGCGCCTCGAACCTCCCCAGAACATCCATATGTTCGACCGTTCAGTTGGTCTGGTCGCCCGGATAACTGAAGTCATGTTCGATCTACCAACCAAGGAGGTCGTCGTGAACTTCGTTGATGGGCGCATTGAAAAGCTGCCTATGAACTCCGCACTGCATGCAGATGCTTCAGGGCGTCCTTGACGACGTTAAAACGTGCACCGAACAGGAATCTCGTCGAGACAGCTTCGAATACGCACCTCCACTAGTATCTGCAGCAATGCGGTCAGTTCGCAGGATATCCTAGCGCCCCCCCGAAGTCTCCGAAATTGAGCAGGCATAGAAGCAGCGCTCCCTGCTGTTTTCTTTGATCTCGTACGTATTGTCGTGTTCCTTGTGCTTTCTCTATACTGAACTTGTTTTGGGCTGCTCTTCAGCTCGTTAGTACCACGTTCTTTGTCTCCGCCACCGGCCCCTCCTCCATCTACCACCACCCTACCCTCGTCTCCCCCCCCCCACCACCACCACACCCTACCCCCTCCCCCTCTCCCCTCCGCCAATCCCCCTATTACACCCCGCAATACATCATTTTCTCCCATCCCGCAATCTCCAGTCTCCCCCTGAAACTCCGCTTTCCCACCATCAACAGATCCGCCAATTCTCCGTCGTCGTGCACGCGCTACACTTATAGATGTTTGGAGACGACATGTGTTTGCGCGCTTTCGGCTCACAACCATTATGCAGGGTACACTGAATGGGTACTCCGTGGTATGCCACCAGTGCTCGCACCGAGCTGAGGAAATCGAGAAATCCTGGCAGCCTGGGCGCGGTGCGACTCGCAGACATGGAAGGACACAAAGTGAAGGGAGACTCGCTCTTGACTTTGGTGAGCGCGTCTCTGAAGAGACGCAAGGACAACTGGCGTGTACCTTCGCCATTCTTGATGAAGTCGAGGGCCGAAAATGATGATTGCGTCGTATATCCTCGTCACCCACAAGGTTTGGTTGATTCCATTCTAGAATGCTGTATTTCTGAAAAGTTCGTAGCACACGAATGCGGTGCAATTCGCCATGTCCGTAACCCAAGTACATGCGATGAACTGGAAGCGTATGCTTTTGAGTTCAGCGTGGAGAATGGCAGCCTCTTACGGGAGAGCTTCGGCTTGGAAACTGATGTTTTTGGTGATGTGTGGGATGATGATGACCATGTCGCTTTCAATAATTTTGGCGCCCTGCGCCTAGGAGCGGAGTTCACCTTCGACAACGGACAGCTCAATTTCGACGAGGATTTGGAAGTGATCACGAGGGTGGCGACTATTATGCTGACATGACCTTTGCTGCTATGCCGTCCGATGCCACCGAGGAAGATGAGTCAGTGAAAGCCAAACATCTTTGCGTACCCCCGAGGACGGTGAAATGCTACCTCTGCCGCTCCCAGCTACATTACCAAGATTATCTGAGAACGGTTCATGCTTTCAGCAGCGCAGTCATTTTGACGCCATTCCGACGGTCGTCTCAAAAACTACTTCTTCCCGTCCAAAACTCGACCTCTTCGTCCAAGCCCCGGAGATCCTTCTGCTGTGCCGCACGTATGTGCCAAGCCCACTACCGCGGCGCCATGGAAACTGCCGATCGGCGATGCATCCACAGCAGTTATCCACGCATTTCCCTTCATCGCCGTCTCGTCTGCCCAAGCGCAGTCCATTCCGAACGCGGAGGAACTTATTTCCACTCGTGTCGCCTTACTTTCACGAATTCGAAGTGCTCTACTTATGTGCGTACTCGTGCACGCGAGGAGCATTGGGGCTTGTTATGGTCAAAAACTCTTTTGGGTGTGAATTGATGGACCCTGAATCTGAGGGGCAACTTGAAATTAGGGCACGCAGGCGTGCATGGAGTGCAGGCATCAAAGTCACTGCGGCTTCTGCGCCAACCTTATTTTCGGTCGCTGTCCAGGGTTCTAGCCCGGGTACGAGGGTATGGGATGGTTCGGTCCCATCTGCTGTGCATATCCCTTATCGACCTCCTGGACTCGTACCACTGTGACAAAGGTGAATGGACCAATTATTCCGACTGGCCTTGTGTTGGGCAGACCTCTCAGGCGGTCACCATTAGCCATGTATGTGTGGAGCGCGGATGATGTGCTAAGAAAGACACTGGTCGTCACAGCAAATACGGAGATATTGACCTGAAACGTGGTGGAGAAACAGCGGCTTTGAGGCGCCCCCTGCGTGTTTCATTCCTTGAAAGTCCCACCAAGTTGCTTCCTGTTCGTGAGGAAGGCGACGACGAGGAAGGAAGAACCTCCAAGATCGACTTCCCGCAAAGCCCTACGTCGCCGACTTCACCGACTTCACCTGAAGTTAACTCAGGCGTCACTCCGGACGAGAGATATGGTATCAGCCAGGGTATGTCAGTGCGACTGATGATCCATTCTTTTGTTCTCCCTTTCATGCGCGTGCGCGGACTACGAGCATGTATCCTTGCTCTCAATCCTCGCAGGAACTCCCTATGTTTAGGCCAAGGACGCCTCCCCCATCGTATCAGGCTGCCATTGGTGAAGATAACACCGATGATGATGACGATAACGACGATGAGTCCGACAATGGAACATCGATGCCTGTGCACTTTTATTCCAACCTCTTTCAACGCTGTGCTTGACATCGCCCACAAAAAACTACACCTACACGGCCTCCGCTAGTAACAGCTCCGCCATTTACTCCTCGAGTTCGTGCT
>NW_024539872.1:0-33679 GCF_016647785.1 Suillus fuscotomentosus | reverse complement strand
ATCAATAAGAGCCATGTAATGCTGGTAGTAGGTGCAATTGAGAAAGTTTTGACCACTAGCATTTTGTATAGCCTCAGTAGAGGAGGGCATGAGGAAAATGCAGTTAAAGTATTTCTCCCACTACTCTGTTGAGCATCTATAGTATTGCACTTGTTGGAAGGGGAGAGCAGAAATTATCAGCAACTCTGGACGTGCGAGGTCAATGCACCTATGGGCAGGAATGGAAAGGTACGAACTGGCCTGCTTACATTTCCTGTTAGGAGCCTTTCAATAATGTCAAAGTAGAACTGCTCATAGATCTTGGCAAACTTTCTGATTGATAGCAATTTCAAGGGCCTGCACATCATCCTCTGCTCCATCAACTTCTTGTTCCTCACCCCCATGCAGGGCATTCAGGTCCACATCCCTACCTGCCAAAAATGTAACATGGGTTGACACAAACACCCTGGATCCAAGTGGCAAGGTGCATGGGCTGGTAGTCTAGGTCTTGTAAATCATCAACATCCCTTGTCTTACAGCTGCAGTTTTGCATTCTTTGTTTATTTAAGAGTTTCTTGCTCTGTTATATGATACTCAAATCAAAGGCCACCTTGATCTCATCCATGTATTGCTGTGATAAATGGAAGTCATAGACTCTGGCTTGAACTTCCTCTGTATCAGCAGGCGTAGAAATCCATTATGTCCTGCATTCATGGTGATGTCGCACAGGAAGTACAGTGGCTCAAAAAAGTGTTCCAATGTTTGTAGGTTTTCATATAATTGTGTTATTGCAAGCCAGGGCGTGAGAATCTACTGAGCCAAAGGGAGGTCCCGAAAAGCTTTGCTTCTCAGCTACAATTAGGACCCCTATAGCATGAGAATCTGACGATGTTGTGTGAAGATATGGCTATTTTTATTAGATGACTCATTGGAACACTTTTTTGAGTTTGAATCTGATATACATAATCTCTATAATTCTAGTACTTAGTGTTTCCTCCCTTGGCTTTAATGACTGCTGCTACCCTCCTAGGCATACTTTCTATCAATTTCTGATATTCCTCCTTAGCAATCTTTCCCCACTCTACTACAACTCTCTCCCATAACTGAAATAGTCCATTAGGTAGGTCTTGATAGGCAGCAAGCATTCTCTTGAGTAATTCCCAAAGATGTTTAATGGGATTGAGGTCTGGAGACTGTGCTGGCCATGATAGGACAGTAATATCATGGTCCTCAAACCATTTGGTAGCCAACTTTGAGGTATGCTTGGAGTCATTATCTTGTTGGAAGATAATGTCTTCTTCATCAATACCTGATTCTTGCATGCTTTTAAGCAGACACTCCTTCAGAATGGAGACACTGCTCTGCATTCATCCTCCCCTCCACCTCACATAGAATTCCTACCCTATGTCACCCCATGCAGCCTCACACCATCATATTTCCTCCTCCAAACTTAAGAGTATCTTTCACTTCTTTTTCTCCAAGTGGATCTTCTGCTTTTTTCCAAACATACTCTTGACCATCTGACCTCATCCTATTGATTTTAGTTTCATCTGACCAAATAACTCTCTTCCAGTCCTCTACAGTCCAGTTTTGGTGCTTTAAAGCAAATGCTAGTCTCCTTTTCCTATAGGCTGGTGACAGTAGGAGTTTCTTCTTCTTGACTACAGCTTTAAGATTGGCTTCCTTGAGAGTGTTCCTGACTGTTTGAGTGGAGACAGTGGTAGGGATGATGGAATTGATGTATTTTGTGGCTTGAACAGCAGTAGAGGCCTTTCCAGATATGATATGATGAACAAGAGCTCTTTTGTCATGCAGAGTAAGTTTAGAAGGACGACCTATTTTGACATTTTGTTTGTTGAGAATATTCTGGTTAATAACCCTGGCAATAGTTGACTTCCTCAGACCAGTTTTGGAGGCAATCTGCCTGACCAGAGGTGGAGAGAAAATGGATATTATCTCTTTGAGAAGAGGAAATAGATTTCATGCTGATTATGAGGGACATGATATTATTGGAAGGGTTTATATATGTACAGGATATTAAAGTAAGACCATATTGTCAATATGGGACCATTTATATATATATTTGTAAATGGTGTCATCTCTAAATGATCTGATTTTCATATTTTAATAGAAACTCAAAAAAGTGTCCCAATGAGTCACCTAATTAAAATAGCCATATCATCACACAGCGTCATTGGAATGTCATGCTATAGGTGACATAACTGTAGCCGAGACGTGGAGATTTTTGGGACCTCCCTTTGGCTTAGTCAGATTCTCACGCCCTGGCTTGCAATAACACAATTACATGAAAACCTACAAACATTGTGACACTTTTTTGAGCCACTATAAGTGCCACTGTTGTATAAAAGAGGAATGATGGGGGAGTCTTCATTATCGGGATCTTCCAGTGCATGACAGGCACAACTCTTGAGTAAGCTCTCCCATCAAATCTCTCAGTGAGATGGGTGAAGCAAGCATTGAGTATGTAAATGCATATCACTGCCAAACCCAATATAGGTTCCAGAGTACGCACTTTGGCATCAGCTTCAGCCAAGTTCCTGAGCATTATATGTACTGTGGCCAGGTGATAATATATGAAGAGCCTAGGACAAAGTATGAGCTTGGTGTATAGAATGACATGCAGGTGCGTTCTCACCACCAAACTCGTCTTTTAATTATAACTACAGCACACTTAATCAGTTCTTCAGGAAGAGTAGACAAAGCATGAATGGCCTTATCCAGCAGGACTCAAATCTCCAAGCATGTGCAGCCATCATGACCATTCACACCTTTCTCTTTCCCAGTGCATTCAAAGTATATTTGGCTTATTGAATTCAAGTCAGCTAGGATCTTCCATTCCTTCTTCTTTTCTAAAAGCTCCTTAGGTTTTCTTTAGCAAAACACCCCTGGTATTAATTGGTAAGAGGTGTTCTTCTTAGTGCAGTATGCCTGAATATAGGAAACATTGTCTGCAAGATCTGTCATGGTGGCACAGAAGCTGGCAAGTTCCTTCATCTGCAAGGTGTGGTCAAGATGGAATTTGTCTTTCCTTGTTGTAAGGCTAGAAATCTTTTCCAGGGGTGCGGCTGGCATGAGGTGGCTCAGAAGCTCCTCATGACAAGACTCATGCCAGGTGACAACATGCCCCTCTGCCCCAATGGTCAGAGCGACGTCAATAAGTCAGTCATGAGGATCCAAGCGTCAATATTTACATGCTTAAACATGTCTTGAAAAGCGAAGTGTCTTTTAACATCATCCTCCCCATTCTGCCTTAGTCATTAATCCTTCATACACTTTATGTATGTCACAGCTTGTATATATTTATATAAGTATTACTAACTCCGCCCGATAATGTAGCTTAGCACTGGTGATTAGGGTCCACAACTGCATCACATCCAGATCTCACTTCAACATGGTAAGTAATACATATCTTAGCGCATATTATTTACCAACAACAGGACTTTATTTCCTAATTTGCTTCTGATATAGTAAGCTTGGCTGGATCTGCATCTCTCATTGGAGGACTGGCTTGCATACAAGCTCTAAATATTACATAATGTAGGTGTAGGCTATTCAGTTATTCAGTTATTCATACCATACTTATTCTCCCTACTTCGTACCTTATACACTAGCCACCATGTCTTATGATCAATATCAACAACATTATCCAAATGAAGTACATATATAATCAGTTTACCATGGTAATATATGGGTGTCTGGAATAGCCTTTGTGCATGGCATAGGTCAGATCTTGGATCTCGGTTCAAAGTCACTGAGCCAATTTGTGTAGACTTCTAGCCAATTGAACACCCACTGAAAGGACTGCATGATGGGCACTCAACAAATCTTGTGAACTCGAGATCTGGCATCTTGCTTATGCTTGCAATAGCCAATGTCTTTGGTTCAGAACTCCACTGCAAAACATGAGTATGACTTATGTGAAAGGCAATTTACTTTAAATCCCTCCTGCTCATATTGAATTCCCCTAGCAGCTCATTAGTATTCTAATGTCAGTGAGTGGCCAGGTCCCCCACCAATGTTTCATTGCCAAACTTCCAGCAGAAACTCTATCTGAAATATTCATGCTAGTTGTACATGGCTCCCTCAAATGACATGAAACATACGAGATTGCCCCTTAAAGTGTCATGATGCCAGATTCACTAGCATTAGTAAACCGGTGTAGAAACAACAATACTGCCAGGAACAAAGATAGCTCCTAGCTGTATCTATAAATGTTGTAGGTCGTGCGTTGCCTAGTCTGCAATACTTGAGATGGCAAGTGCGTTCGACCCTATAGGGGAAGCGAGTGCAGCGAAGATCTACAGGTACGCGCTGAAGCGAAGTGCAAGAAAGCGCAGGTGCGCGCAAGGCGTGGGAACACGCGCGCGTATTAGCGTGAAGCGCAGGAAAGCACGCGTGCATATGCAGAAACAACAGAGAGGTTAGACTTAAGTGATGATATGATACTAGATAAGAGAAGAGAGATGCGAGGTGTAAACAGATAGAGTTCTACTATGTTCTGCTAAGTAGTAAGTAAGTAGTAATAAGTAAATGGGAGGTAAAGTAAGGTAAAGTGTAGTATGTACTGCTGGCGCTTATATACCGCGCCTAAGCGTGGTCATGCGGAGCCAAAGCGCTACTGAGTAGGTATGTAAAAATATATATGAGTGAGAAACTATGATAAAAATAAAGGTGGAACTATGCTAATAAAGGAAATGGAAATATACGTACTAGGGAGCTTGGTGGACAGTGGATGGATGCATCTGAATGGCTGGTGCTATAGGGCGCGCAAGCGCGGGAACGCACGCGCATACATCGTGAAGCGCGGGAATGGTGCGTGCATGGTGCGCGTTGCGCGGGAAAGCTGCACCTCATATAGAGATAGCTGTGGGTAGCGCACAGAGTGACACTACAAGTTCATGCTATGTACTTCCTAGTGTAAAGCTGTCATATCAGACCATGAGACACACAAGTCTCTACACCGGCACTAGAGGAGAGCAGCCCTCTCTCACACCAGCCTATTGTCGACACTCACCGTTGATCTCTACAAAATGGTCTCCAATAAATCTGGAGTTGGCTGGACATGGTTGGCCACCATGATCAGATGATCAGGAAGATCCTTGATAGATATCATGATCAAAGCTCAATAAGGAGCAGCATCTAATTGTAAAGGACAGATGTAAGTTGTGTATCATTGTAGCCTACACCTGTCTAAACATGTCTGCCTTTAGAAGGAGGTATCGGGATTTCACTCCAATGATGTGCCATCACGCCAACTGCATGCCCACTGTTCTCAACCTGTTGTTCCCAGAGATGTACAGATGGTATTCCCTGGATATAGCCAGCAATATTTGGATGTCACTTTATAGTGCCCTTTATCTTCTAAATGAGCACAGGACAGAGGGCTCTGAAGCTCTTCATCTCAAGTCTATAAAACTCATAAGAACCAACAACACCATTTTTTTCTTCTGGAATTTCTGTCCAAGGTTCATTCAGACAGTCAAGGGGACCCCATTCACCACTCTTATAGGTGCTAACCTTTAAGAAGTTCCTGTGCAATCTCCTCACCTCCTCAAACTACATAACATTGTTCTCTATGACATTCATTTGAATTGGGCCACTTTCCACCTTTCTACTCTCCTTGGCGTGATCCTAACTCAATCACTTACTCTGTTCAGGCACTGTATCCAGTCATTAGAGCTGTCCCATCATAGTGGTAAAGTCAGACTAACATTTGATAAGTTTTTGGGGATTCTAAAAGCTTATTCCTACCTCCAACATCTCGTGCTAAGAGCCTCAGGGCCACTGCCTGGTCGACCTTTATATTAAGTATCACTTCCCCTGCTCCAGTGGCTTCACTATGAATTCCCTCAAGTTAGAAATCCTGCCAAGCTATTCAGAGGGTTTCATGCCTCCAATCTGATCAAGCTTTCTATTGGCGAGAGTTACATCCGCAAACAACTCACATATGACAATGACAATGGCAATGAAGACAGCCCTGCTAATAGTCTTCTAAGATACTGTGCTACTCATCGCCCATTTTTGAACCTGCAGGAATTATCGCTCAACAGGATCACTGCACCTATTGAAGCATTCAGTCTCTTCCTGGCCAGTGTTCCCACACTTCGTCATCTGTCACTACTTGGTATACCAAAGGCCCTCCATGTTATGCTCAGCATTGGTTAGACATCTTAATGTTCAAAGATCCAAGTAAAATCAATGTTCTAGTGAAGATGAAGTTAGATTGCAGGCCCTGGTCTGCATAGGTCAAGTTAAAGATACAAAGTGTAAAGTGTAAGGTATATATAATAGTATTGAAACAGAGCTTGAATATAAGTAACAAACGAGAAAGAGAACAAAGAATTGTACAATAGAATGTTATGGAACATTATGGAATGATTAGTAATAGTGACAATGTAAAAGGTGAAAAGTGATAACTGTAACCCTCCATGCTCTGGCACCCATCTAGGATCCTTTGATGGGTTCTGGTATACCCTGCTCTGACCTTGAGTCCATCCAGATTTTCTGAAAGAGGAAAACTATCAATGATATAAGCCTTTGTTGCGTGTTGCGCACCATTCTACATCTGACATGTCTACAGCAATTCAGACAGACTAGTAATGCAGCACCTACATCACTAGCTTTAGCTCTTGGGAAGGCTTTTGGTGGGGCAATGTCCAAAATGTGGGATGCGGAGCTTAGCAGAGATGCAAGCCTGATTCTATGATGGCATTGATATAAGTTTAAGCATGCATGTACTAGTCTCTCATTATTGCTAACAGCTGATTATACTTTAGTAGTACCTAAGTTCATAGTACCTTCGGCACCTGTGTGTTATAGGTGTGTAGCTGTTACATGGTGCACATTAATAGAATGAATAGAGTTGTGGAAATCAGGGAGGGGTGCTTCCCCCATCACAATGAATGGACCAGTGTACTGCCAGTGTCTACTCAGATATTAAGTAGAACTACAGAAAGTCGTGTCTTGAGTCCTAACATGAACATCCAAGACATATTCCACATGTGAAAAAAAAATCACCAATGATATTAGTTTCTCAAACAGCTGTAATAATTAGATAGTTGCCAACAACACAAAGATTATAGTGGTTTGTTTGTATATATAGTATCCAACCTGGACCTAATTCTGCTTTTCTGGCCAGCAATATGGTGGCACAGGCGAATACTATGCCGAGACAATCATTATAGTGATATGTGAGTGCTACACTCTCATGGCAGGCTAAAGTACTGCTTCAAAATCATTGATACCCAAGCAGCACTCTCTGAACTGTAAATCCTGGTTGAAATTCACATCTTGACCTGTATCAATAACTATGTTTTGCAGGTGGTAACATTCTACACCTCAATCCCCTCATGATACCTCAGATGATTTGAGACAATTAGTTGGGGCCATCCTTTCCCAAAGTGATTCTACTCCCTTGTCTACCACATGGGATAGAGTGCATATTGGCAGAAAATCTTCCTCTGATCTAAGGACCCAACATTTTTTTCTCCTGGTTATCTTGTGTTATGTTCTCTATACATGAGATTAGGTGTTTGAGTTACTATACACTTATATCAATTGGTTAATTCTGTCATATAATATCTAATACTTGCTCCTTTGATCACTTATCTATGTCATTTAGGAATCAAAGTGCTGTCCAATAACATCAATCTCATTCGTAAATTTCACATCATACAAGTGCACCTTCTACACTACTAGCTTTGAGATGTTAATTTCCAGAAGAAACTATTGGCTTCCTCCATAAGACACCGAATACTGCTGTGGACTCTGATGACTAGTATAGTCCTAGTGACAGTGATGGATCTGACATGCCAAGAGACACTCATTCACCATTTTGTGGTGGCATAAATGCTCACATGCACCACTTTGTGGTTCATGATGGCCTGCCATTCATACGGCCCCTTGGTCAGTGAGGATAGTACTCAGCACTCCATCGCATCTCCTTCATGCTATGCAAACTACATTACATTATCTGATAGGGATCACTTCAAAGATTATCTACCCACTACCATATTATGGACTCATTAATTCACTGATGTGCCCTGCCAGGGCTTGCTCGATGTTGTAAGTTGATATTTGGACTTGCATAGTCAATGGCTGACAAGCTTTCAGAGTGGGACATCCAGGAAGTCATTTCACCTTTTCCAGATATACTGATCATGAGCGTCTCTGTGATCAAGTTTGCAAACAGAGATTTCCTGAAGTGTGTACAAAGGTGAGATAGATCATATTCACTGCAGTCAGAAGTTCACTGAGCTTTATCTAGATGATCCAGAAACAGAAGAAGGATCATCTATGAGCTGCTACCACGCATTTGAACAGACTTTTTTTGTGCTAATATTGCATCTAGTTATGTGATCCACCAAATTTTAGGTTGGGTGATGGAAGCACCTCACCTTCTATATTTCTGAGCTTGGCTATATATTACTAAACCTGTCAAGAGCTCTGAACTCGCATCTTTCATGTGCTGATATTCCTTCTGTCAACTTTCACTAGATTAGATCGAGCTATAGTCGCATTGACTTGTCACAACAACCTGAAGGATCTCGATGCCGACCAAGTGTGAGCAAAGCAACAAATGCAATGAGGCACACTGTTCTGAAACCCATATGACAGGAGCTTCTTTTTGGCACAGGCTCACATTGATGCTCCTGCCCTTGTCAACCCCATTGTGTACTTGAATCCCTCAATGACTTTCTCTCCCCTTCAGCCCCTCCAAGACATACATTTCTCAATCTATCATCTTCATGCTCACAAACAGAATGTTATTTCAATGATAGAGAAGGTCGGAGGGAAACTCATCTGCTTAAGGAGCACAATGTGGTTAGACTAATACTCTCAATCAGTGTTGGAAAATCTTGACGGGCCAGATCCTATAGACAGTTCTGAGCAGAAGTTCTCCTTGTTTGTGTATATTTACATGCATGTGATGGTCTGAAATTATCTGTAATCATACCATAGGTTCACTCCTTTTAATTGTGATATTTCACTGATTACAATCTGGATGTTTATTAGAACATATCAAAGTGGGTGTTGACCTGGTGAAGTTACCCAGTTCATAAGCAAACAACATTGTCATTTCCAGGTAAGTAGTGACCCGCTACTCGCCCATTAAGCTGCCCTGTTACATTAGCTAAAGTGAGGGGATTTCTATGACAAGTTTGGTCACTCTTGCTTGATCATCAAACTCTTTTTTTGTTCCTTTTATTACTCATCGCTTCTTATCACCTTTTTCATTCGGTTTTATTCTGTCTGTTGGAGGTGTGCCGACAGAGCAGAGGGATGGCCTTATGCACGGTATAATCACAGCTCATACTTTTCGACATTCCATTCATGGGTTCTCATAGGGCCAAAATCATTTTGCACATTGTGTCATGTATGTACAGAGTGTATGGTCCAATATAGTTCGGTCCATAGCCCTGGAGTTGGGTGGATTGAATCAAAATAAGGTTTGTGGTCCATCATTTCTCTGACTGTGCTTCATTACTTCTTAATTTTTCATGTTTTTATCCTTTTTTCTTCACTTTTCAGAACTGTTTCAAATTTACAGCGCGACTCATCCTATAGTGTGGCCGATCCCTCCTTCAATATCCCTGGAACTTTCATTCACTAGTGGAACTGATTGCGACGTGATAATGGACACTGATATTTTAATGATATACTTATGCGCTTTCTTAATGCTCTAGCCAAAACTCTGTTGTCTTCTGTTGAACAATGTGGGAGTCGGACATTGGTGATCTCGGTACATGCTTATTAACACACTTTGTATCCATAGCTTCTAATGTGCACTTAACCAAATATCGTTAGCCTAACATCATTTGATCTATCAGGCAACACTTGGGAATTTGGTGTTGTCTTCAGAATTTTCCAATGTCCATGGAGAGTCCAGTACTTTATCTAAAGCACTCAATTTGTTCCATGCAGAAAAAGATGCCATCCTGGTTCTCTTTAAAAGGATTGCCATAATCTCACTGCTCCATAAGAGTGACAAGGATACATGATCAGAAGACTCACCTCTTGGATGTAGTAGGTGCAGTGTCACAGAGCTCATTTACCGCCAGCAGAGAACGAGACTGATGATGTCTTTGGAGGACACATGCACTGCAGTTTATTGGTCACTCCAGCTCCTTGTTTCTCCCTCTGAATGGACCTATGCCAAAATAGAAATAGAAATACGACCACTTGTTTTTCTTACTTTCTGAACCTCACATGAATGCTTCTCCCCCTTATGCATTAATCTAATTGCTCAAAGCATCCCAGAGCTTGTCATCCAACAAAAATATTGCACTCTGAAGATATCAATGTGTAGTATTAATAGTAAATCACTGTCAATAATTACATAAAGTCACATCCAGGTCCTAAATTTGGATTCAATGTTTTGCTCCCAGCAGTTGCCAATCATTCACCATTGATTCGCTATGTACTATCACTTAGCAATATTTAATTCGCCATGACCCTCCAACCCTGAATCATTCAAAATTTGATTTACTATCAGCATACGGCAAATCCAGTGCCAGTTGTTTTCAACCCAGCAAGTCTGAAATGTCATAGTTAGATCCTGTCAGAAGTATGTATCATTCAATATGTTGTGGCTGGAAATTTCTGATTTCATTTTGGAGACCCACATGATGTTTGTTGGTGCTATAAAGGGTGGTCATGGGGACTGGGGATCTTGTTCAGTGCATTGCTCTCTTTTCTTGTATGTAGTTCCACTATATCACTAATATAGTGCCTTTGTAGGATATCACTCACAGCTATCCAGCATAAGCAAGGGTCCACAATCAATGGAAACCTCTGTGAGTATGTTCGTACATTCCCTTGGGTGTAGATTCTGTTCCAACAACTGCTTGGTTAAGGCCAGTTAGATGCACTCCAAACAAGCCAGTTCAGAAGTGAATCCTCAAGGTACATTTCCTTCACCTTGCAAGCAAACTGACCATGAGCAAATTTCAAGGTATGTTTTTACAGAAAATGAATTTTATCATTAGCAGATTTGAAACCTGTATAGTCCAAGAGAAACAGATTTTGACTCTGGCAATCACTTGGCAATTTAATATTTCATAGGTTTTGAACCCACACAGACAGATTCAGATTCTGTTGTATTTACTGCTTGGCTAAGATCAGTGAGATGGACTTTCAATGAACTCATTCAGAAGTGAAGCCTCAAGGCACATTTATCTGCATTTTCTCAGTTTTTTTCAATAGCATGGTCACTGTTGATTCCTTTATCCTGCTTTTATTGCAAAAGACATCAGACTTCTTCTGGGACTCTTGACTTCAAGACCTGTTTATCTAGCAATTGCTCTGAAAAAGTGCTGATGGCAGACCACCATGGTGGGCCCATGATGTTTGTGATGTCTTGATAATAATATCTGAGCCACAAGTGACAAATAAAAATAGAAGGATCACATATGATTGGGCCTAAGAGGGGTGTCAGAAATTCATGTCTGCATCCAGTGTAATGAGGTGAAATATCATGGCTGGGATGAAGGTGATGGTGTATGAATGCAAGGATCAGGTCTCCTCAGGCTCAGACATCAAATTCTATCTCATCCAACCAGGTCCAAAGATTCATTTATGTAAAATATTTATCTCTACTTCTTTTATCTCATCTACCACTGATGATCTCAAGCTTGATTGATATTGCTGTTTGTTTCATGCACAAATTAGGAATATTTTTTGCTAAAAAATCACCAGAGGCAAATGCGAGTATCTTAATGCAAACTTGGAATGATAAGCACAAAAACAATTTAATTCTTTCCAAAGGTCTCGACTTAGTTGAAGAACAAGAGCAGATTATACATCAAGTTTGATTCTAATGACCTGAGCAATGAAGAAGAATACACATCTATCAAGGCAAAGATTCAAGCTGTATTTGAGATCTTTCATCATCTTATTGCTCTCCTCTTGCTTTTTGAAAGTACTGTATTGCATTCTGTATTCAATTCATCTATTTAGCTAAAGGAAAACATTATGAGTAACAGGGAACAGTAGACCTGCCTTACAGATTGACTTCTTAATGGTCTCTTTGAAGATGCATCTAACTAGTGTTAGTCAAACAGTTGCTGCAACAGAATTCCAGTCTGTTTCAGATCTGTGTGTGTGTGGATTCAAAACTTGCTAAAGATAAAATTTCCAGTGATTATTAGAGTCAAAATCTGTTTCTCTTGGAATGTGCGGGTGTGAAACCTGCTAATAATAATTTTCATTTTCTTTAATGAAACCACACCTTGACACATGCTCATGATCAGTTTGCTTACAAGCTCATCAGAGCTGTGTTTAGCCATGTGATTGTCCTGACAGAATAGACATCTGTTTCAGTTGGAGTGCAACAGGTTTAAAACCTGTTGAATATCACATTTTGTTCATAAAAACATGCCTTAAATATCTGCTCATAGACAGTATCTCAGACATTGATCTTCATTATCCTTACTTAAGCTGTCACCAGAGTCAAAATGTTTCTCTTGGACTTTGCAGGTTAAATCTATACAACACCAAATCTACTGCAACTGTGCCCACTGTCTCAGCTTTATATATTATTGTTTATTTCTATATCAGACCATATGACAATGCAATCAATACTTTACAACATGTTTGGTTCCTGATAGAGGTCTATTTTCACATCATTCTAAGCACTTTTATAGCGCAGTGTGATGTGTATTTCATTTGACACACCTGGCACTTCAGCACACGCTTACTAGCACAAGCACTTTTGTTGTGCATCAGTGTGTGCACCTTCAGCTCGATCACTTGTCCTCTTTCTGTCCATTTCATGCATGTTTTGGTTTGTCAGTGCATATTGCCATTATATCCCTGTGTATTCTGACAACATCTCTGGCACTATGTGCAAACATATTGCATCTTTATGTCATGGACACTTACTTACATATTTGCTTCGCTTCTGACTTGCTTTCATGCTCTGAGATTGCACTTGGAATTACTTACATAGCACCATGTATTATCTACCTCTTAACAAGTTTCCACCACCATCCTGCAGATCGTCCAAACTCTAAGTTTAAATTCTACTATGCTATAACTACTTCTCAACAAATTCTAAGTGTGTTCTCAGCATGTGGAAGCAAGTTGGAAGCGCAGCTAATAGGCAAAAATATGTAAGTTGCTTCTGAATGGGTTTATTGGAAGCACATCTAACTGGTCTTAGCCAAGCAGTTGATACAACAGAATCTAAATTTGTCTGTATGAGTTCAAAACCTGCTAAAGATGAATTTGCCAAGTGATCATTAGAGTCAAAATCCATTTCTCTTGGACTGTGCAGGTTTGAAACCTGCCAGTGATAAAATTTATTTTTTTATGAAAACACACCTTAAAATTTGCTCATGTTCGGTTTGCTTGCTAGCTCATCACAGTTGTGTTTAGCCAAGTGGTTGTCATAATAGAATCAAAATCTGTTTCCATCAGAGTGCAATAAGTTTGAAACTTGTTGAATGTTGTTTTTTTCTCTAAGAATGTGTCTTGAATATTTGCTCATAGACAGCATCTCAGACATTGATCTTCATTGATTCAATAACAACATTTTTATTCTATGAAATCCAAAATAGTGGAATGTGATGAATCATGAGGTAATGCAAAAGACACATCATTATACAGATTACAAACCTATTTAGTTCAAGAGAAATACATTTTGACTCTGGCAATCACTTGAATAAGCACAGTAAAGAATCTCAGCCTCAATATATTTGTATTTTTCCTAATTCCTCAGGTTATTAGGATCAAACTTGAAAGTTCAATGTGTAATCTGCTCTTTTTCTTCTTAAGACCTTGAGAAAGAATTGTATTGTTACTGTACTCATCCTTCTGAGTTTGCATTAGGACTTTGGTTATATATTAACCTCTGTGTCAAAAATACACTGTGTGATCCTTTCATTGTCAGTTTTCACTTATGGATCCACTGTAGTGGTCTTCCATCAGCACCTTTTCAGGGAAATTGTTACAGTGGCTCAAAAAAGTGTCTCAATATTTGTAACTTTTCATGTAATTGCTTTATCATGAGCTAGGGTGTGGGAATATGACTAAGCTATAGTGAGATGTCAGAATGCTATACTTCTCAGTCTCATTTATGTTCCCTATAGCATGGGAAGCTGGTATCATCATGTACAGATATGGCTATTTTAATTTGGTGACTCATTGAGACATTTTTTTAACTTTCTGTTTGTTTGATCAATACAATCTCTATAATTATAATACTTTGTGTGACCATGCTATTGAAAGAGCTGACAAAATGCAGATAAATGTACTTTTAGGACTTGCTTCTGAATGGATTTATTGGAAGTGATTCTAACTGGTCTTAGCCAAGCAGTTGATACAACAGAATCTAAATCTGTCTGTGTGGGTTCAAAACCTGCTGAAAATGAAATCTCAAGTAATCGCCAGAGTCAAAATCTGTTTCTCTTAAATTGTGCAGGTTTGAAACCTGCCAATGATAACATTTTTATTTGTATTCTATAAAAGCACACCTTGACATATGCTTTTGGTCGGTCAGCTTGCAAGCTGTTCATAGTTGTATTTAGCCAAGTGGTCGTCATAACAGAATCCAAACCTGTTTCCATTAGACTGCAACAGGTTTGAAACCAGTAAAGATGTTTGTTTTCATTGGTCTGTAGTCAAGTTGTCAATAGAGTCAAAATCTATTTCTCTTGGACTGCGCAGGTTTGAAACCTGCTGATGATAATATTTTTATTCTATGAAATCATACCCTGACATTTCTTCATAGATTATTTTCTCAAAAATAGTCTTAGCTGTGTTATTGCCACAATAGATTCAAAATCTGATTATCCTAGACTGAGCAGGTTTAAAACCTATATAATTACATTTTTTTCATTGAAATATGCCTTGAATATTTGCTCATGAATGGTTGCCTCAAAAACTCATCATGACCAGTCTTGGCCAAGTGGTTGTTACAACAGAATTAAAGTCTGTTTATTTTGGACTGCGCATGCTTAAAATATGCTAAGTGATACATGTTTTTGACCTGCTTAGTCTAGGAGAATCAGATTTTGACTTTAATAAATTATGAACTAGAAACAAGGAAGATCAAAGTCTGAGAAACTGTCCATGAGAAAATATCCAATTGAGCATGTTGCAACATAAAACAGAAATGTATCATTCAATTGGGCTTGAGAAGGATGTCAGAAATTGATGTTAGAACTAAAAAAAAATGCAAATAAATGTACATTGAGGATTAACTTCTGAATGGATTCATTAGGAGTGCATCTGACTGGTCTTAGCCAAGCAGTTGATATAACAGAATCTAAATCTGTCTGTGTGGGTTTAAAACCTACTAAAGATGAAATTATCATGTGATCATTAGAGTCAAAATCTGTTTCTCTTGCACTGCACAGGTTTGAAATCTACCAGTAATAACATTTTTATTTTACAAAATCACATCTTGACATTTCATCATGAATGATATATGTTTGTTTTCTCTGTTAGAACACACCTTAACATTGACTCATGTGTATTTTCATGTTGTAGCTTGCACTCTCAAACATCCGCTTTATATGATGTTTGTGAATGCACTTTTCTGTGTCCAAGAACATCTCTGGGCTTCATGTGATGTGGCTCCACATCCTAAGCACAAATGCCTTAAATCATGCTTTGGGGTTGTATAGCTTTCATTCCGCTGCCACACAGTACAAATGTGTTCTCCATCTTTGATCTACAAGGCTTTATTGATGCACTCTGAGAAAACTTTATGCTGTCCAAAAGCACTCACTGCTTAAGAGAGTTAGGAAATTGATACCAGCGGTGTTATTGTAGTGCTGACCAAAACTAAATGTGCATCTGAATACAGACATATTTCTTCAAAGGTCTTGACTTGATTGAAGAAGAAGAGCAGATAACACATCAAACTTTCAAATTTGATCCTAATGACCTGGAGAATGATGAAGAATACATATCTGTCAAGGCTGAGATTCAAGATAAAGAATCAAAAGAGCCATCTGACCACTATTTGCTCATGTATAAAGTTGAGGTGCACTGTGTTTGAAACTCTTTCATTATTATGTTGCTCTTCTCTTGCTTTTTGAAAGTGCTATATTGCAGTTTATATTTAATTCATTTGTTCAGCTAAGGGAAGACATTGTGAGTGACAGGGAACAGTAGACTAGCCTTGCAGAATCACTTCTAGATGTTTTCTTGAAAGATGCTTCTGACTGTTCTTAGTCAAGCAGTTAATACAACAGAATCCAAATCTGTCTGCATGGGTTTAAAACCTGCTAAACATGAAATTGTCAAGTGATTCTAAAAGTCAAAATCTGTTTCTCTTAGACTGTGCAGGTTTGAAACCTGCCAATGATAAATTTCATTTTTTATGAAATCACACTTTTACATATACTCATAGTCAGTTTGCTTACAAGCTCATCAGAGTTGTGTTTAGCCAAGTGGTCATTCTGACAGAATGAAAATCTGTTTCTATTGGAGTGCAATAGGTTCGAAACCTGTTGAATGTTATATTTTTTCCATAAGAACATGTCTTGAATATCTGCTGATAGACAGTATTTCAAATATTGATCTTTATCAGCCTTAGTCAAGTTGTCACCAGAGTTAAAATCTGTTTCTCTTGCACTTTGCAGGTTTTAAACCTGCTAGTGGTAATATTTTTATTCTATGTACTTTGGCTCTGTCTTGTGGGAGCATGTTTAGTCATTATGAGCCATAGATAGTAGCTATTGAAATATAATAATCAAGAAGTTAACAGAAGAAATAAGAAGAAAAGTCAGACTAGACATCTGTATAGTTTCCTACCCTCAAAGTGCCCTATATCATACATGATTTCATTGTCCAATCCAACCTCACTGGTATGTTTCTGTCACTTTATTTTCATATCAGATTATATTATGCTTTAGACTTTAATGATTTGATCATTTGTGTGTCATGAACCTTTATTACATATTTTACCTACTCTCTTTACAAGCACTTTGGCTCCAGTTCATGCTGACATATATAAGTGCCTCCAGTTCATGTTCTTAAATATAAGCTTCCTACACCACACTATCAGTGTATATGGTCTCTGGTCAACCCCCTCCACTCCTGGTAGCTGTTTGAATGGTGAGACATACTATGTTTGTGCTGCATATGCAAATTTTGCCCATAACTACTGACCTGCATGAAAAAACTTGTCTGGATACTGTGTGACCCTTATGTGACCAAAAGTGTTTAAATCATGAAGGTGTCTGGGTACACCAATCACATAACTAACAATATAGTGATTGTGAGGTAAAATAACAACCTTAAAAAATGTAAGCACACCATCAATGAGTGACCTTTTTCATTCCTCAAGATCCTCCTGATCAAGTAGATAAAAGTAAATTATGTTGTTATGATGCTTCAAGATAGTGATCACAACTTGTTTAATGCAATTGTAGACTGTTCCAATAGATACTCCTACCAAATCTGCCAAGTCCTTCATTATTACAGCATTTTCATAGTGCCTGATGTCATTGAGGAAATTTGCAAGCTGGATTGAAACAGGAAGTTGTGGGTTATTAGATTGATTATAAAAGATTTTGTGTCCCTCAAGGGGGTTGACAAAATTGTCAGATATTCAAGACATGTTCTTATGGAAAAAATATAACATTCAACAGGTTTCGAACCTATTGCACTCCAATAGAAACAGATTTTCATTCTGTCAGAATGACCACTTGGCTAAACACAACTCTGATGAGCTTGTAAGCAAACTGACTATGAGTATATGTAAAAGTGTGATTTCATAAAAAATGAAATTTATCATTGGCAGGTTTCAAACCTGCACAGTCTAAGAGAAACAGATTTTGACTTTTAGAATCACTTGACAATTTCATGTTTAGCAGGTTTTAAACCCATGCAGACAGATTTGGATTCTGTTGTATTAACTGCTTGACTAAGAACAGTCAGAAGCATCTTTCAAGAAAACATCTAGAAGTGATTCTGCAAGGCTAGTCTACTGTTCCCTGTCACTCACAATGTCTTCCCTTAGCTGAACAAATGAATTAAATATAAACTGCAATATAGCACTTTCAAAAAGCAAGAGAAGAGCAACATAATAATGAAAGAGTTTCAAACACAGTGCACCTCAACTTTATACATGAGCAAATAGTGGTCAGATGGCTCTTTTGATTCTTTATCTTGAATCTCAGCCTTGACAGATATGTATTCTTCATCATTCTCCAGGTCATTAGGATCAAATTTGAAAGTTTGATGTGTTATCTGCTCTTCTTCTTCAATCAAGTCAAGACCTTTGAAGAAATATGTCTGTATTCAGATGCACATTTAGTTTTGGTCAGCACTACAATAACACCGCTGGTATCAATTTCCTAACTCTCTTAAGCAGTGAGTGCTTTTGGACAGCATAAAGTTTTCTCAGAGTGCATCAATAAAGCCTTGTAGATCAAAGATGGAGAACACATTTGTACTGTGTGGCAGCGGAATGAAAGCTATACAACCCCAAAGCATGATTTAAGGCATTTGTGCTTAGGATGTGGAGCCACATCACATGAAGCCCAGAGATGTTCTTGGACACAGAAAAGTGCATTCACAAACATCATATAAAGCGGATGTTTGAGAGTGCAAGCTACAACATGAAAATACACATGAGTCAATGTTAAGGTGTGTTCTAACAGAGAAAACAAACATATATCATTCATGATGAAATGTCAAGATGTGATTTTGTAAAATAAAAATGTTATTACTGGTAGATTTCAAACCTGTGCAGTGCAAGAGAAACAGATTTTGACTCTAATGATCACATGATAATTTCATCTTTAGTAGGTTTTAAACCCACACAGACAGATTTAGATTCTGTTATATCAACTGCTTGGCTAAGACCAGTCAGATGCACTCCTAATGAATCCATTCAGAAGTTAATCCTCAATGTACATTTATTTGCATTTTTTTTTAGTTCTAACATCAATTTCTGACATCCTTCTCAAGCCCAATTGAATGATACATTTCTGTTTTATGTTGCAACATGCTCAATTGGATATTTTCTCATGGACAGTTTCTCAGACTTTGATCTTCCTTGTTTCTAGTTCATAATTTATTAAAGTCAAAATCTGATTCTCCTAGACTAAGCAGGTCAAAAACATGTATCACTTAGCATATTTTAAGCATGCGCAGTCCAAAATAAACAGACTTTAATTCTGTTGTAACAACCACTTGGCCAAGACTGGTCATGATGAGTTTTTGAGGCAACCATTCATGAGCAAATATTCAAGGCATATTTCAATGAAAAAAATGTAATTATATAGGTTTTAAACCTGCTCAGTCTAGGATAATCAGATTTTGAATCTATTGTGGCAATAACACAGCTAAGACTATTTTTGAGAAAATAATCTATGAAGAAATGTCAGGGTATGATTTCATAGAATAAAAATATTATCATCAGCAGGTTTCAAACCTGCGCAGTCCAAGAGAAATAGATTTTGACTCTATTGACAACTTGACTACAGACCAATGAAAACAAACATCTTTACTGGTTTCAAACCTGTTGCAGTCTAATGGAAACAGGTTTGGATTCTGTTATGACGACCACTTGGCTAAATACAACTATGAACAGCTTGCAAGCTGACCGACCAAAAGCATATGTCAAGGTGTGCTTTTATAGAATACAAATAAAAATGTTATCATTGGCAGGTTTCAAACCTGCACAATTTAAGAGAAACAGATTTTGACTCTGGCGATTACTTGAGATTTCATTTTCAGCAGGTTTTGAACCCACACAGACAGATTTAGATTCTGTTGTATCAACTGCTTGGCTAAGACCAGTTAGAATCACTTCCAATAAATCCATTCAGAAGCAAGTCCTAAAAGTACATTTATCTGCATTTTGTCAGCTCTTTCAATAGCATGGTCACACAAAGTATTATAATTATAGAGATTGTATTGATCAAACAAACAGAAAGTTAAAAAAAATGTCTCAATGAGTCACCAAATTAAAATAGCCATATCTGTACATGATGATACCAGCTTCCCATGCTATAGGGAACATAAATGAGACTGAGAAGTATAGCATTCTGACATCTCACTATAGCTTAGTCATATTCCCACACCCTAGCTCATGATAAAGCAATTACATGAAAAGTTACAAATATTGAGACACTTTTTTGAGCCACTGTAACAATTTCCCTGAAAAGGTGCTGATGGAAGACCACTACAGTGGATCCATAAGTGAAAACTGACAATGAAAGGATCACACAGTGTATTTTTGACACAGAGGTTAATATATAACCAAAGTCCTAATGCAAACTCAGAAGGATGAGTACAGTAACAATACAATTCTTTCTCAAGGTCTTAAGAAGAAAAAGAGCAGATTACACATTGAACTTTCAAGTTTGATCCTAATAACCTGAGGAATTAGGAAAAATACAAATATATTGAGGCTGAGATTCTTTACTGTGCTTATTCAAGTGATTGCCAGAGTCAAAATGTATTTCTCTTGAACTAAATAGGTTTGTAATCTGTATAATGATGTGTCTTTTGCATTACCTCATGATTCATCACATTCCACTATTTTGGATTTCATAGAATAAAAATGTTGTTATTGAATCAATGAAGATCAATGTCTGAGATGCTGTCTATGAGCAAATATTCAAGACACATTCTTAGAGAAAAAAACAACATTCAACAAGTTTCAAACTTATTGCACTCTGATGGAAACAGATTTTGATTCTATTATGACAACCACTTGGCTAAACACAACTGTGATGAGCTAGCAAGCAAACCGAACATGAGCAAATTTTAAGGTGTGTTTTCATAAAAAAATAAATTTTATCACTGGCAGGTTTCAAACCTGCACAGTCCAAGAGAAATGGATTTTGACTCTAATGATCACTTGGCAAATTCATCTTTAGCAGGTTTTGAACTCATACAGACAAATTTAGATTCTGTTGTATCAACTGCTTGGCTAAGACCAGTTAGATGTGCTTCCAATAAACCCATTCAGAAGCAACTTACATATTTTTGCCTATTAGCTGCGCTTCCAACTTGCTTCCACATGCTGAGAACACACTTAGAATTTGTTGAGAAGTAGTTATAGCATAGTAGAATTTAAACTTAGAGTTTGGACGATCTGCAGGATGGTGGTGGAAACTTGTTAAGAGGTAGATAATACATGGTGCTATGTAAGTAATTCCAAGTGCAATCTCAGAGCATGAAAGCAAGTCAGAAGCGAAGCAAATATGTAAGTAAGTGTCCATGACATAAAGATGCAATATGTTTGCACATAGTGCCAGAGATGTTGTCAGAATACACAGGGATATAATGGCAATATGCACTGACAAACCAAAACATGCATGAAATGGACAGAAAGAGGACAAGTGATCGAGCTGAAGGTGCACACACTGATGCACAACAAAAGTGCTTGTGCTAGTAAGCGTGTGCTGAAGTGCCAGGTGTGTCAAATGAAATACACATCACACTGCGCTATAAAAGTGCTTAGAATGATGTGAAAATAGACCTCTATCAGGAACCAAACATGTTGTAAAGTATTGATTGCATTGTCATATGGTCTGATATAGAAATAAACAATAATATATAAAGCTGAGACAGTGGGCACAGTTGCAGTAGATTTGGTGTTGTATAGATTTAACCTGCAAAGTCCAAGAGAAACATTTTGACTCTGGTGACAGCTTAAGTAAGGATAATGAAGATCAATGTCTGAGATACTGTCTATGAGCAGATATTTAAGGCATGTTCTTATGAACAAAATGTTATATGCAAAAAAGTTGTTTGTTTATTAAGTGCAGCTCTTGCCCTTGCTGTGCTTCCCCAGTGGTACATAGTCATCATCATCTTCTGGGCGAGAACACACCTTACTTGAGTTGCCCCCATGAGAACAGGATTTGCTTCTTTTGCTTAGTTCCACAATGAGTGACATTTTCTGGCCTTGCTTACCAGTACAAGACTTCTTTGTGAACTTTGTATCATCTTAAGTTCACAAAGCTTTGCGCTTAGAGTCGCTAACAACACGAGACAGGCCAGAGGTGACAATAGATGGGCAGCAACATCAATGGAGAAGGTGCTATCATTGTCATTATTGTTAATAATGCCCTGTGTAAGGGTAGATACATTAGTTGGTAGGTCATCAGTAGTAGTGGATGTGAGGGCGGCAGATATATGAGATTTTTGGGAGATGATGTCTTGATGGGGAAGGTCATGATAAGTTGGTGGTTGCACATTGCCCTTGGGAACCTCACTGGTTGCTGCCATGGCAGTTAAGACAGAGGCAACCTTGAATTTCTCTGAGGGCATATACTACGTGTCATCAGGAGATATCAAGGAGAATGTCATTTGGAGAGGTACTTAGGTTGTTGAGGCACCGTCAGTGGGTGCTAAGGAGAAAAAATTGTGCTGTAATGTAACATCTAAGCTTTACCCATCGCCCTCTGCATCCTTTGTGTTGGCCTCAGCTCCAGATTGAATCACCTCCTGGAGAACAGTGATCATGTCTTCATAGGTGACACCATCAGTCATGCACATTTGTGAGAGGAGATGCTGGTTTGGGTCATAATGACTGAAAATAAGCTCTCTTAGTTTATCTACCAAGCTAGTCCAGCATTGGAAATAATCACTGAAGAGGCAGGCAATATTGTCTTGCCATAGCTTATGGAGCTTCATCGACAAAATCTTCCACTTCACAGAAGATTTTCACTGATCCAGGTTCCACCACATCTTGTCCAATTCAAGGGGCACAAATTCTGCATCCAATCTCTGGACACCAGGAGCATGGAAGACAACCATGATGATAAGTAGGACAAAGAAAAATGATTTGAGATCATCACAAGTCCCATGTTCAATACTCAGCTGGCCCAAGCCCAACATCAGGCGGACTGAGACAAAAGCAGTGTTGCCCTGCAAAAGTGTATGAATTAGTATTCAATGTGACTTCAGTCAAATCTACTAACTGTTCTCTTCACTGATTTAACATTCACATTGCGAGGCCATGGATTGAATATGTACTAAGGGTTTTGTGCCTTGCAGAGGTAGATTTACTAACTCTCTTGGTGTCCCAGTCTGAATCAACATCTGTTGTCACTTCTCGGTAGTCAGAAACATCCCTGCCTGCTACTTGCATACAATGCATGCCACCACACAAGGGAGGAAGAGATAGTGGAGGACGACTGGGTGCTGGTGTTAGTGAAGGGGAAAGGGAGGGGAAAGGAAGGGGAGGAGGGGGAGGAGTGGGGGGCAGTGTCTTCACTACTTGGTGCTGATACAGGAAACCCTCTCCTATTTCCAAGATGCTCTGAAACTTTTTTGATATCCTTATACTTGGAAAAGCTCCAATCTCCAAGCACACCACCTATCTCCCATCCAAGAGTATCATCTGAGCCATCAGTCTTGATATATAAGTTGCTGATATGTATATCACAGTGCAACACACCAAACTGTTGATACACATCTTGGTGCACTTCAGAAAATGAATCAGTAAAGACAATAAGGAAGATTTTCACATGCCTTTGATACAATCCAATAATGCCTGAGCCAATCCCACCCTGGTCTTAAATTGTATGATCAGCTTGATGGAGGCATCTTTTATCAATAGTCTGAGGTGCATCTGATCCTAAAACTAACCATTCTGAAAGGCAGTGGCGACTTGAGCTGTCATAAGAGGACCTAGATGTGCTGTGGCTGTGGCAGAGTAGTAGTCCTTACCCGCCACATATTCTTCATGGATTGTAGGAACATTATTGATACCACTGATAATGCACAAGATCTGCCCTTCTGTGAGCTTTTGACTCACATTATGCCAAGTGTATATGCGATATGTGTGGGAATATGTTGAATCCAGTGAACTATAGATCCACGGCCAAACATGTTATCTGCTACATGAAGTAGTATTTCTATCTTGTATTCTCTGGGAAACGGAGATTGCTAGGAACACCCACTTGCAGGTTGCACCTGCAGGGCCATGTACCGTGGTGGAAAGTGGGGTGCTGTATGACAACTGGTATCATATCCCACCAGATCAAGGGTCCTGTATGTCAGAGAATATGCTACATGAGTGAAGTATTTCCAACCAATTGGACCATTGATTGAGAATAAAGTGACATGCATCAAGCCATCACAATCAAATCTACATGAAGGACTTGTCAATATCAAAATGATACATGATTGATGCAGCTCAAACCTGTAGACAACCATATCATACTTAGTGAATCTAAGAGCAAGAATGAAGTTTTGATTGTCCTGAGAAGCAAAGATCATGGAAGACTTGACTGTGAACCCAGTGTAAGCCCAACACTTTCACGATAACCATAGATGACTTCATACCACTGATCTGATTCAAAATTTCTGTAAAGCCAACAGAAGCATACCTTTTGGATTTCATTTCACCAACACTCTGCACACATCTCCAGTCAGCAGCCATGCCTTGGTCGATTAGTGTAAGGTCAGGTTTTCTTTGTGCTTCATGGCCAATGAGCACAGTTGTGCTATACCTGTCGCATATTCTAACCTTGCTATGCCTCTTTCGTATGTACATTATATAAGCTACCTACTATTTTCATTCGCGCTCAATGGTACTTCCTCAGTGACTTACATCAGTCTACTGAGGTCAGTACATTCTATTTAGCTAGTACATACATATCTAACCGATCCTGTAGCTCGTGTACTCGCTGCAGGTATATATCCAATATTAGTGACTTACATCAGTCTACTGAGCTCTTGTACTCACTGCAGGTTATGAGCCCTGCGCCCATTAATTCAAACTAACTACAAAGTACACGAAACGACTAGCCCGCCATGTCCAGCTCCAACACAAAACTTGGAGAAGATTTTCTGTGCATCCCCAAACTAGCCGCAGATGGAGAAAATTGGATGACCTACAAAGACAGGTTGCAATGGTCAGTAGATGCTAGAGGGTTTCTCGGTCACCTGGATGGTACTGAAAAGAAACCAGCAGACCCCGCAATGCTGACAGGAAGAGGACCATCTTGGGTACCATCCGGCACTGACGAGGTCCGAGAACTCACAGCGTACAAAGCTGCATCGAAGGAGTGGCGTGTTGGTGAGGCCATCACAAAGTAACAAATTGCTAGTACCATCCCAGATTCCCTGTTCATACAGGTGAGAAGCTTAGACACTGCAAAATAAATCTTTGCACACCTGTCCAATCTCTTCAAGAAATGTTCTCGAGTTGTGTCCGTCGAGCTCCTGTGAAAGCTTCAAGACTTGAAATGTCCTGAGAAAGGGAATGTCCATGAGCATTTCGACAAATTGCAAACAATAAAGGAACAGCTGTCCTCATTGGGACATGCACCAATGGACGACAGCTTCACAGCAATAATAATGAGCTCGTTACCATCATCCTATGACCCCCACCTGTCAGCACTCACAGCATCTGCGAAAGTATCAAGTGTTGTACTCACATCAGACATGCTGATAGCAACAATCGTCGACGAGTATGACAGGAGAGCCGCGAAGACAAAGAAGAATGGCTCTTTGAGCGAAGATGCAGCCTATAACACTAATTCGGGTCAGCATAATAGGAGGATAATGGGAAACTGTCACAGTTGTGGCAAGTACGGACACATGGCGAGGGATTGTCGAAGTGCCAGAGGTTCAGGAGCAGGAGGCAAGAGCAAGTCTGATGCAAAAGCAAAAGACAGGAAACCCAAAATGGCGGCTAGCACCAAGGACAAAGGGAAGGACGATGACGAACCTGAAGGTGTCTGGTTAGCGCATGAATCAAGTCAATCAGAAGAGAAAACATCATTTACCTTCGCCACGCTCACAGACTCGAGCCAAAAACAAACTGCTCGAACCAAATTGTTCGACTCGGGCGCTTCGCGCCACATGTCGTTGTACTGGCACCTGTTCCAAGACTTTGTTAGTATTGCGCCAAAACCAATAATGACAGCCGATAGACATACATACATTTGAGGCGACTGGAAAGGGAAACATAGTAATTTTCCTACCAAATGGGCAGTCAAAGACACATACTGCTGAAGGATGTTCTGTACTCACCTCAAATGGGCCTGACCTTGGTGTTGATTAGTAGCCTCACATCCGCAGGATACGCTGCGTTGTTCCACAAAAGTTCCTGCAAGATCTTCAACGATAATAAGAAGCTGATGGGGGAAATATCAGTCAATAAAGGGCTGTATTGCATTAGAAGCCCCAAATGACTGTTTGCTGGTGCAACAAGTCCAAAGGAGACCCTTACCATGTGGGAAATTCACACGCGCCTAGGTCACATGGCACTAAGTACTATCACACAGATGATACACGATGGCGTAGTCACTGGAATAAACCTTGACGCAGCCGAAAAGACAATGGACAGCTGCAAGTCCTGCGAGTACACAAAAGCGACTAACCAATTGGCAAAGTCTGTGACCCTCCACGCCGTGAACGATTCGGCGATCCCCAGTAAGAATACCTAGACAAAAGGAGTATTTTGCGTCAATCACAGATGACCATACCAGATTCACTCACCTGTACCTACTATGAACGAAGGATGAAACATTCAGCACATACCAGAAGTACAAAGCTTGGGCGAACACGCAGTTCGACACCAAGATCAAACACCTTTGCTCAGATTGTGGTGGGGAGTACACTGGAGAGGTGTTTACTCGTCATTTGCACAGAAAAGGAACAGAATGAAAGCTCACTGTTCACGACATGCCAGAACACAACGGAGTCGCTGAGTGACTCAATCACACTGTTATTGAAAGAACGTGTGCGCTGCTGCATGCCAGTGGGTTGCCGAAGTTCCTGTGGGGGGAAGCCATCATGCACGTCACCTGGTTGAAGAACCGGACGCTGACTCACGCACTAGACAATAAGATGCCCTATGAGTTGTTATTCAAAAAGAAACCCAACCTCGAAAACTTACTGGTTTTGGGCTGCAACGTCAAGGTCCACTCAACAAATGGCTCGAAGCTCGATATGTGAACGATTGATGGAAAATATATGGGGTTCGACCATGATAGCAACAGCCACCGGGTCTACTTGCCAGAGTCACGGCGAGTCGTGGTAGAAAGGAGTGTGGTGTTTAATATGGCAGAGGTGGAGATGCCCATAGGACAAGCAAGAGAACCAGCACACCATGCGGTATGAATTGATGATGTTGGTTCAACACCTAAAGAATCAGTAAACCGTGCAGTACAAACCAATGATGGCGGTTCAACACTCACCGGCCAAGGACTACTTCAAAAACCCCCTCCAGACCATCTAGGTCGACACTTCGAACCACCCGCTCCACCACGTTGATCTGGAAGGGTAAGGATAGAGTCAGCTTACATCAAGAGCCTGCGTGATACCACAGATGGCAGGAGTACTGACTTACCTCGCGGGATGCAGCCTGTGGGGGAGTATGGTGAGATGGACGAGGACGACGAAGAAATCTTTGCGATGGTTGCAGGAGTAGCGACAGTAGAAGGGACCAATCCCACGATGGTCAAGGAAGCCAGTGCACAGACCGATTGGCCTAAATGGGAAGGTGCGATCAACAAGGAATTACACACACTGGAAGAAGCACATACCTGGACCGTTGTCGAATGGCCAGACAACGTCAACGTTGTAGGCTGCAAGTGGGTCTTCAGGATCAAGAGGAATGCCGATGGAGTGGTTGAGAAGTATAAAGCGAGATTAGTGGCAAAAGGGTACTCACAGGTGTATGGACTCGACTACTATGACACCTACACACCGGTGGCGCATCTCGCCTCCCTTCGCACGGTACTTGCAGTTGCGGCCAGGAGAGATTGGGACATAGACATTTTTGATTTCCATAGCACATTCCTAAATGGGAAATTAGATGCTGCTGATGAGGTAATCTACATGAAACTCCCACCTGAACTCAACATCAACAACAAGTACAAACATCCCATTGCTCGCCTTTATGTCACCCTCTACGGTTTGAAACAAGGCGCCCTCAAGTGGTATCAAGAACTCTGCCGGCTGTTGTTTGGATTAGGGATGAGAAGAGCAGAGTCAGATTGGGGAGTGTTTTTCAAACACATAGGCATGGATATTCTCGTTCTCGCGTCTCACGTTGACAACTGTACTCTCACTGGCAGCAACAGCAACCTCATCACCAAGTTCAAGTCTGACATCGCCGCTCGCTTCAAGCTCACAGATCTTGGCCCCATTGCATCCTTGCTCGGCATGAAGGTCACACGCGACAGAGTAGCACGGACCATTTCCTTCTCACACGAAAGCTACATCGAGTCCATCCTAGCTAAGTACAACTTCTCAGACGTCAAACCTTCCTCCATCCCAATGGATCCTAACACACCACTCACCCAATTGCAATCACCCAAGACTCCTGCCAAGTCAACGCTCATGAAGCACATCCCATATTGCGAGGCCGTTGGCTCGCTCATGCACCTCGCTGTCAGCACCTGGCCAGACATAGTGTTTGCCATCTCGACTGTCGCCCAATATGGCGCCAATCCTGGCATGGCCCACTGGGAGGCTGTCAAGAAGATCTTTCGGTACCTCGCAGGTACGAAAAAGATGGCGCTCACCTTTGGTCAAGGCAAACTCGGCCTTGAAGGCTACACGGATGCTGATGGTGCCTCACAGGACCATAGACATGCCATCTCTGGCTACGCGTTCTTGCTGGATGGTGGAGCCATGTCCTGGAACTCAAAGAAGCAGGAGCTGGTGACACTCTCCACGACAGAGGCTGAGTACATCGCTGCCATGCACGCAGCAAAGGAAGCCATCTTGCTCCAGTGCCTTATCTCAGAAGTATTTTGCCCACTCATGCAGCCGACAACCCTCTACTACGACAATCAGTCTGCTATTGCACTCGCAAACTCTGGCATGTTTCACACGCACACCAAGCACATAGATATTAGGTACCATTTTATTCGTTTTTCAATTGACAAAGGTTCTATTTTACTGCCCTACAGACGATATTATCGCAGACACTCTAACCAAACCCCTTCCTAGCCTCAAGGCTAAACACTTCGCTACTGCTCTTAGACTCCACTCAGTTTGAGGGGGAGTGTCGCATATTCTAACCTCGCTATGCCTCTTTCATACGTATGTTACGTAAGCTACCTACTATTTTCATTCACGCTCAACAGTACTTCCTCAGTGACTTATGTACATCAGTCTACTGAGCTCATGTACTCACTGCAATACCTGGCCATCCAGTACCTGCTAAGTGGGCCAGCACCCATTGCCTGACCACAGCTGAGTGCAACATCATTGAAGAATACACAGAATTTACCCTCCAAGTTCTGGTGCCATTGGGTCAAATCTAGGCATCTAGCCCAACAGCCTATAGTCAGGTCAAATAAGTGGTTTTCTAAGATATATCTTTCTGCATGGCATGTCTGCTCATCAGATCAGTTATGACAGTTGTCCTAGCTAATACAGCAGACTGCATGCTTACTGCCATATATCATGCATGCCTGTGACCAGGAACAATTCTTCAATATATTCTGGAAATATGGTGAGCCTTTCACTCTGATTCAAATGTCTTTGCAGGGAAACTCACCTTATCCCATGATTTCAATGTTTTTGGTGTTCACACCTTCTTTCACCAGCTTATCATAGTATTCTGCAACATAGAAAGCAGTGCCTTTCATTGGATATGACAATACCTGGTATGTACAGATGCACAAATGCCAAAGGTAAGCTAGGTTGATACAACAATTGTTATCATCTGAACTGAGTGAGACCTATGTTTAAACCAACTTTGGTGGCATGAGAGACAAGCTATAAGTAAGTAGACCACTCACTTTTTCAGTCACCATTCTTCAACTTTGTCCTACTGCAAGCCTGTTAGCAGAACATTTTTGCATTAATCGCATCAAATCTGCTTGCCCACTGCCAATAGCCAAATATGGGACTACACATATAACTCTACCTCATTTTGCGATACCAGCAGCCAAAGCACCAATTGCATGTCTCTGCATGTTGTTCTCTTCTCGGATGATTAATCAATTTCTCACACCTTATCTCCCTCCAATGCATATTGTCAAGCTTTCAGACTCTATTGAAAACATTTAAAATGTCCCATCAGATAAACTCTTGGGCAACTCTTTATATAAGATGTTAAGATTCAACAGAGATATTTGGCTGCTATATTGAAGCTTCTTGTCCTGGTAGTATGTAATGACATTCAAACACCAATGTCCATGTATCCTATTACCAGTCAAGTGAACAGTGTTTGTGTATGAGGACCTGCAGAACTTTGGTACCCATGGGTAAGACACCAGCCACTATAGTACACTAGTACTTGTCATCAATTTCTGCATCATAGCATACTTACTTCGACTATTCATGAGATACAAGAAGATGTAACAGGAGGATGAAGAAGATTTCAGAGACTTAGACAAAGATGAATTCAGTGCATTGGAAACCCTCCACAAAGTTGCTTCAATCTCACTCACAATTTCTGTTCTGTTGACTTTCTTTGCAGGACCTCAAGTTGTCGATGGGTTCACAATCGACCAAAACCTTATCAAGACTTCAGCACATAGTTCTGAAGCCTGACTATGAGCAACTTTGGGCATGGTATATATTCACTGCATTACTTACTAGTAGGTTCATAATACGAGCAGGTGCTAGTACAGAAGTAATGAATGTATTAATCAGGTTCCAGATCAGATATACTACTCAGGGAAAGTTCAATCCTCCTTCAAGTTAATCACATCTTCTTCACCAGATCAATCAAACATAAGCAGGGTGACTTTTTGCCTCTGGCAAGGGTTGATGGAGATTATTGGGCCTCCTTTTGCTTTGCTAGGAAGCATAGTCCATCCTTTGGTATGCTTGGCACCTATTGCCCACATACAGTCTGTGCATGTGTATGGCACCCATATAAGCTTGTCAAATTTTATCTTGAGTGTGCCTCTGGTCTTCCTCAGAGATGGAGGTTGTAGAGTATCAATAAGAGCCATGTAATGCTGGTAGTAGGTGCAATTGAGAAAGTTTTGACCACTAGCATTTTGTATAGCCTCAGTAGAGGAGGGCATGAGGAAAATGCAGTTAAAGTATTTCTCCCACTACTCTGTTGAGCATCTATAGTATTGCACTTGTTGGAAGGGGAGAGCAGAAATTATCAGCAACTCTGGACGTGCGAGGTCAATGCACCTATGGGCAGGAATGGAAAGGTACGAACTGGCCTGCTTACATTTCCTGTTAGGAGCCTTTCAATAATGTCAAAGTAGAACTGCTCATAGATCTTGGCAACTTTCTGATTGATAGCAATTTCAAGGGCCTGCACATCATCCTCTGCTCCATCAACTTCTTGTTCCTCACCCCCATGCAGGGCATTCAGGTCCACATCCCTACCTGCCAAAAATGTAACATGGGTTTGACACAAACACCCTGGATCCAAGTGGCAAGGTGCATGGGCTGGTAGTCTAGGTCTTGTAAATCATCAACATCCCTTGTCTTACAGCTGCAGTTTTGCATTCTTTGTTTATTTAAGAGTTTCTTGCTCTGTTATATGATACTCAAATCAAAGGCCACCTTGATCTCATCCATGTATTGCTGTGATAAATGGAAGTCATAGACTCTGGCTTGAACTTCCTCTGTATCAGCAGGCGTAGAAATCCATTATGTCCTGCATTCATGGTGATGTCGCACAGGAAGTACAGTGGCTCAAAAAAGTGTTCCAATGTTTGTAGGTTTTCATATAATTGTGTTATTGCAAGCCAGGGCGTGAGAATCTACTGAGCCAAAGGGAGGTCCCGAAAAGCTTTGCTTCTCAGCTACAATTAGGACCCCTATAGCATGAGAATCTGACGATGTTGTGTGAAGATATGGCTATTTTTATTAGATGACTCATTGGAACACTTTTTTGAGTTTGAATCTGATATACATAATCTCTATAATTCTAGTACTTAGTGTTTCCTCCCTTGGCTTTAATGACTGCTGCTACCCTCCTAGGCATACTTTCTATCAATTTCTGATATTCCTCCTTAGCAATCTTTCCCCACTCTACTACAACTCTCTCCCATAACTGAAATAGTCCATTAGGTAGGTCTTGATAGGCAGCAAGCATTCTCTTGAGTAATTCCCAAAGATGTTTAATGGGATTGAGGTCTGGAGACTGTGCTGGCCATGATAGGACAGTAATATCATGGTCCTCAAACCATTTGGTAGCCAACTTTGAGGTATGCTTGGAGTCATTATCTTGTTGGAAGATAATGTCTTCTTCATCAATACCTGATTCTTGCATGCTTTTAAGCAGACACTCCTTCAGAATGGAGACACTGCTCTGCATTCATCCTCCCCTCCACCTCACATAGAATTCCTACCCTATGTCACCCCATGCAGCCTCACACCATCATATTTCCTCCTCCAAACTTAAGAGTATCTTTCACTTCTTTTTCTCCAAGTGGATCTTCTGCTTTTTTCCAAACATACTCTTGACCATCTGACCTCATCCTATTGATTTTAGTTTCATCTGACCAAATAACTCTCTTCCAGTCCTCTACAGTCCAGTTTTGGTGCTTTAAAGCAAATGCTAGTCTCCTTTTCCTATAGGCTGGTGACAGTAGGAGTTTCTTCTTCTTGACTACAGCTTTAAGATTGGCTTCCTTGAGAGTGTTCCTGACTGTTTGAGTGGAGACAGTGGTAGGGATGATGGAATTGATGTATTTTGTGGCTTGAACAGCAGTAGAGGCCTTTCCAGATATGATATGATGAACAAGAGCTCTTTTGTCATGCAGAGTAAGTTTAGAAGGACGACCTATTTTGACATTTTGTTTGTTGAGAATATTCTGGTTAATAACCCTGGCAATAGTTGACTTCCTCAGACCAGTTTTGGAGGCAATCTGCCTGACCAGAGGTGGAGAGAAAATGGATATTATCTCTTTGAGAAGAGGAAATAGATTTCATGCTGATTATGAGGGACATGATATTATTGGAAGGGTTTATATATGTACAGGATATTAAAGTAAGACCATATTGTCAATATGGGACCATTTATATATATATTTGTAAATGGTGTCATCTCTAAATGATCTGATTTTCATATTTTAATAGAAACTCAAAAAAGTGTCCCAATGAGTCACCTAATTAAAATAGCCATATCATCACACAGCGTCATTGGAATGTCATGCTATAGGTGACATAACTGTAGCCGAGACGTGGAGATTTTTGGGACCTCCCTTTGGCTTAGTCAGATTCTCACGCCCTGGCTTGCAATAACACAATTACATGAAAACCTACAAACATTGTGACACTTTTTTGAGCCACTATAAGTGCCACTGTTGTATAAAAGAGGAATGATGGGGGAGTCTTCATTATCGGGATCTTCCAGTGCATGACAGGCACAACTCTTGAGTAAGCTCTCCCATCAAATCTCTCAGTGAGATGGGTGAAGCAAGCATTGAGTATGTAAATGCATATCACTGCCAAACCCAATATAGGTTCCAGAGTACGCACTTTGGCATCAGCTTCAGCCAAGTTCCTGAGCATTATATGTACTGTGGCCAGGTGATAATATATGAAGAGCCTAGGACAAAGTATGAGCTTGGTGTATAGAATGACATGCAGGTGCGTTCTCACCACCAAACTCGTCTTTAATTATAACTACAGCACACTTAATCAGTTCTTCAGGAAGAGTAGACAAAGCATGAATGGCCTTATCCAGCAGGACTCAAATCTCCAAGCATGGCAGCCATCATGACCATTCACACCTTTCTCTTTCCCATGCATTCAAAGTATATTTGGCTTATTGAATTCAAGTCAGCTAGGATTTCCATTCCTTCTT